>NW_010297207.1:0-1243 GCF_000700745.2 Antrostomus carolinensis | reverse complement strand
GCCGAGTGGTGCCCCCCGTAGATTTCCCCCACCAGCCTCTTCATCTCCTCCAGGGAGCTGGTGAGCATCAGGATATAGTTTCTGGCCAGCAGGAGGGTGGCGATTTTGGAGAGTTTTCTCACGGAAGGTCCGTGGGCGTAGGGCATCACCTCCCGCAGCCCGTCCATGGCGAGGTTGAGGTCGTGCATCCTCTTACGCTCCCGGCCGTTGATCTTCAGCCGCAACTGCTGCAGGTCCTGCTCCGAGAGCTGCTTCTTGATTTTGTACTTGCTGCCTTCCCCTCCGGCTTTGGAGCCGTTCCTGGAGAGGCCTTCCCCGGACATCTTCTGCACCAGGTCGTTCTGGGTAGAGGAGACGGAATTGAGTCGACTGTCTTGGTGGTGGTGATGGTGGTGGTGGTGGTGATGGTCTCTCAGGTACATCTCATCCATGTCTGGCGAGGAAGCTCTGCTGGAGACAGAGCTGGAATCAGAATTCATTGTATTCGGGCTTCTGAGCAAGAAACTCTTCCCTGCTCTGGAGGTGGTCGAACAAGACGACTCTCCTTCAAAAAGCAACGAAAACGGAACGAAAAAGATATAAACGGACGGCAGGCTCTGACAGCGAAGGGCTGGAAATGCTGGGGGAAGAGGAAAAAAGCCCCTCAGTCCCCTCTCTCCCCAGTCTCTCCTCTCTCTCTCCCCCAGTTATTCAGCCTGTTTTACAGGATGGCTAGTTAGTGTATGCTTGGACTAACCTCAGCCTGAAAAAGAGGGGCTTTTATAGAGCTGCAGCAGAGAGCAGAGACAAAAGGAGCCCTCCTATGTATAATGGTCTAGTTAGGATGACGTGCCATTATTCAGGGCGGTGCGCTTTGACTGTCCCATTTAGCAAGGACCCCTATTCATATTCATTGTGGTGCCACCCGGGACACCTCAGCCACGGACCATCAGGAGTCAAGGAGACACAAAACCCCTCTGATTGACACCGCACACTCATCGCTCCGTGTGCGCGCCATCTCCTCCCCCTGCCCCTCATTTCCAATATAAAACCTCATCCCGTCTACAGTAGGGAGGCGAGGGGCTGCGGGGGGCTGCGCGCCTGCTCGGGGCCGGCGAGGAAATCCCGGCCGCGGGCGGCAGTGGGCAGGAGCAGCCCGGGGAAGTCCCCCCGCTCCGGCGGGAGGGGGTGAGGGAAGTCGGTCGCCCCCGTCCTGCAGCCTGCCCGGCTCCAGGCAAGGCTCTACGCTTTGTTTGCCTTTCCC
>NW_010297206.1:3972-12767 GCF_000700745.2 Antrostomus carolinensis | reverse complement strand
GGGGGGCAGGGAAGGGAGCGGGGCAGGGGGGTCCAAAAGGCCTTCCAAAGCCACACTTACAGCACCACAGAATTTACCAGCTGCCTTCAGCAGAAAACTGAAAGAGAAGACTTGAGAATTTTTATGAAGTGATATCTGAAAAGTCCCTTGGCAATTGTTAGTACTGAAGTGAAGTGACAGCCTATGATTAACCTATTTTTCCACATCTCTGGCTTACATTATATTAAAAATAACTTAGCAAGCTGTTCACCTGGACTTTTATGGACTACTGCTGCATCTAAGCAGGGGAGCTGTGTATTGCTTTTACCTGAATTGTCTGCCAGTCGGAATCTGCCACAACAGAGATGTCTCCTCCATTGTTTCTGTACATTTTCTTTCATAGCACAATGGAATACAAATATAAATAAACCTGTGACAAAAGCAAGTAAACATCAAATGAAGCATGTATTTATAAATAGACAAATAGATTAACTAAAATCAGCTAGCAAAAGACTACAAGATACAAGCAAAGGAAAAGAATCTTAAAGTTTTCTTATTGTCATCTATGCCTCATTTGAGAGGTATGGAAATTAATTGAAGCTTTCCCATCCTCTAGCTGCTATGTAAGTGCTTGGTATATTAGGAGAGAGAGAATAGGACCCCTTTTATTGACATGACTGATTTAGATCCACCTCAGTATGGATCTTTTATATTTTTTGACTTAGAGGAAAATAATTAAAAGGTTTTGTCTTTGAACCAAAAGAATATTTTGCAACAGCAAAAGCCAGAATGCAAACTAAATACAGACACTTTTATACTAGCAAGAAGATACTTTATCTCCTCCTGTTCCACATCTACAGAATTGTGAGCTGTGTTCTTTTAAAACCAGAAGTCTTGTAATTGGCACTAAAGAGTGTGCTCTGAAAAAGCACACTTGGATGTGTGTACACCACATGCACATACTTGAAATGATTATGAAAATGGTAAGAATATGTTCACAAGTACTAATGAGGTGTACAGCTACTTACTTCTGAAGAAAATTACCTGGTTTGCGCATGCAGTCGCAATAGATGTGTTTAAGAATGTTTTTGTAAAGTTCATATTTCTCATATGATTGTATAATCTTTATTTTCAAGACAGAAGATAAGCATCTATCATGTGGTAAAGAAGGTCGTAACTGGGTGTATGGTATGATTTTATCATTCTACAGAGATACTTTAGAGCTAAATATAGAAGTTGGAAATTTCACATGCTCCTGGCACTTCCCAGGCAGGCACCGGCTGTTGAATCTTCTGGCATTCTCTGGCTTGGCCTGTTCTTGTTTTACTCTTATGCACTGGAAGAGAGCCAATCTGAGCCTGAACACCTGATGGTAAAATGTTACTGCCAAATCCCTCATGGTTATATCTTAAACATGAAGAAATGATACATAATGTGGGCAAACAGGGTTTGTCACGAAACACATTTTTTGCAAATTTTTTCAAGAGCTAATGGGGGAAAAAAAGGAGAAGCACAATTTAAGGAAGATAAACATACCTTAGTGCATCCCATATTCAAGCTCTGTTGAATTATGGTTACTATGTTTGCATTTAGTAAAATACTTCTGTGTGTGATTTGTTTTAAGTACAAAGTAATTTCAATGCAGTCACTAGCAGCTCTTAAATGCTTAGAGTTATGCATTTGTTTGTGGCCTAAAGTACCTCTTTTGACTTCTGTATAGCTACAAAACTTACTAAATTGAAGTTTAATTAAATTGAAGTTTAATTGGTGAATGTTTGGAACATTCTGAATGGTTAAAAAAGTAAATGCGTAAGTCTATAGTAATAAAAACCAAATGTACTACATTAAGTACTTTGCCTTTGCCCTGTCTGGGCTTAGCCTCTGTTTTTTTTTTTTGTTTGTTTGTTTTTTTTTCTCTGTATTTCATTATTCATTAAGTTTACAATGTGCTTTAGTAATACAGCTTTGGTTTTGTTTCCCCAAGCCAAATCAGACCCTAGGCTTGGCTCTAGCTTGGCTTTGACATGAAAGTATTTGGCTTGCCCAGGCGTATATATAAAATGAGCAGCCAAAAAAGAGATGTTCCTAGATTTTTTACTCTTAGTGTCAGAGAGAAAAATCATTTCCTATGTAGATGAAATAGCAAAGTACACTAACACCAGTAGTTGCTGCAATTTAATTTTTCCCTGCCAGTGCACAGAAAACTAGGTTGATGGAGGCTGGTGGTATAGCATAAACCAGTTGCAGTTTTCAAAATCTTGTGAGAGAGAATAAATGTATTTACTGAGGGCTCAATAATTAAGATCATGCTAATAATGATGAAAGACTTGCCAGACTTCACTGCTTTTGCTCTTACAAAATGCTTCCTGATACAAATCTAAATTTTTTTTTGTTCCACACCACCTCCTTACTGCTACACGTGCACTATGGCAGTTGTATGCGATTTTAAATATCCACTTTCTTGTTTCTTTAGCTTTGCCTATCTCTTTCTGACAGCAATAAGCATTTTCAGATACAGGATTGTTATATTCCTGTGCTTGATATAACAGGCCTGAACACACACTGTACCATCTTTGCTACCACAATCTGTGAAAAGCTCATCACTTTTCTTTTTGCATTTACTCCTCAGGCTTTCAGTTTCATCTTCTGCCTTAACGGCCTTCCAAATATTCATTTTCCATTGAATAGTGCTATTACCCCACAGAGACTTAAGCAATGGTGGTCAACCTTGTGTGCACTCTGCAGGAACAAGCTTAATTGATTGCACTGGAAATTCTGGTTACAGAGAACTTGTTGAATTTGATCCTTGGTTTACTTTTCAGAGTTTTAATCATGTTTTTTCATGTTCTTCCCATACCCAATCTCTCTAGGCCCTTCTGAATTTCTAACACGGACACATTGCAGCAAATACTTCATTATGCTGCTAGGGGAGTATCAGAATCTGTCCCTTGGAAAAAAAGTCTTTAGTAAGAACACCAGATCCAAACAATTTTTGCCATTTTGCCTAGCATTTTAGGTTGAAACTGGACCAAACCAAACCCCACAACATTATTCTCTTTCCATGAAAGCTCAATAAATCTTTTAGTATAGTAAACATATCTCAACGGTAACAGATAAGATCCACACAGTGTAACATTAAGTACTTTTTCCATAAAAATAAGATATTTCGTTGACCCTGGGAAATTTGTGTTTTATCTCAATATTTGTGTGGCACAACACACACTCCTCCAGTGACATTCTTGGGTTTGTTTGTTATGATTTTTTTCAGGCAAATTTATTTTTTGTCTCAATATGTGTGTGGTATAACACATGCCTCTCCAATGACCTTCTTGGGTTTTTCTTTTTGTTATGTTTTCAGTTGTTCTTTATTAGCAGTTAGGACAAGTGGAGCTGGAGATTTTTATGTCATTTGGTACATACACAAAATTTCACCTCTGAGCTATATACTTGTGCAATTTATAACCATTTGATTACATCTTATAGCATTTTTCAGAAGGATGAACTGCTTTGGAAAAGAAAAATATGGAAAACTTCAGTAAAGGAAATAAATAAAAATAAGCTGACTACAAGAGTTGATGGTTTTTCCTTAAAGAACCAAACAATATCCCATATCTCTTGCGCTATCTGTTTGCAGTGAAACAGGACTGAATTCTGGTTTATGACCTTCTAATGCCTTCATAAAATAGTTATGAGATTTGCAGATTCCCTACAGGAATAAGTTAAGGAAAGAGGCTTCCTATATTTGTTATAATCAGTGAAAGGAAATATTGAAGGTCATACAGCATCTATCTCCACAGAACTCACTGCAGACTGTTAGTTAGGAATAGTACTGTTCATAATAAAGTGCATATTATTGAAAAGAACTTGAAACTAATTAATTTAGCAAAGCTATTCAACCCATGTATAGTTGGTATCATTATTCCACATAAGGGAAACTAATGACGATTTAGTGTCAAGGGAAGATCCAGAGAGCTTGGATCTGAGTTACCTAGGGAAATCACTGGACACAGTATGTCCCAGAACAGCAACAACTCAAATATTATTTGTTCACAGACCAGAAATTCAGCTTACCTTGCAATGAATTGAAAATGGAGAAGAGGTACAGGAAAGGAAGAGTTAAGGGGCCCCAGGCAAAAAAGGCAAAGCCCCATGTCATGCCCAAGAGGAAGGTCAGGCTGACTACGCTACGGAGGTTCCTCAGGATCTCCTCCTTCAGGCTCCGATTAGTTCTTTTCCCATTTCTCCCACAGATCTGCACCATTACAACAATAAACATGGCAACGTTCATCAGAAACATGATTCCAAAGTAGCCAGCACAAGTCACATAAAAGACAACTTCATTCTTGATCCAGCAGCTGCAAAAAACACAAAAATATTATCATTTTAGATAAAGAGATAAAGGAAACTATTCTTCAATTATTTACATGACTACAAGGAAAATCAGTCTATGACTGATTCCACCGATGCACAGATTTCAAATGAAACCTTTGTCCATTTTCTGCTTGTAAATATGTTAAAGCCTGGTGGTATCTTAAGTGTGACTATGGCACATAGTAGTATTACATCAGAAATCTGAGGGTTGTCACACATTTTAGTTAAAAGCATCTAAAAAGGAAATCTGAAGCTGTGGGAACTGCAATCCCATCATGGAAAATTTAGACTCAGTGTGAGTTGCTTCAGCACTTTCATCTGTGTGAAGCATAGGACGCTTTAGTAACAAAATGGGCAAATTTGGATCTTCAGTGCCAAAATCTCAAGTTTCTGCCACTTGAGCTAAAGGAGAACTCATACAGCTCTGGAGAAGAAGCAGGATGGGTGGTCCTTTGAGGTAGTCATTTGACAGTGAGCCATGTGAGAGATCTAGTTTATTCCTTGAGCAGCAAATGGCCAGAATGCTTAACATGATACTTTAATAAAAATACAGAATGACATTTTTATTTATCATGATGAAGCTTTGCCAGGCAAAGAAAATTAAGTAAAAGTCATATTGAAATTTTGGCATTTAGAGATTATTATCTGGACATCAAGAGAAGAACAGAGAAAGCTAATGAATGACATTGGCAAAAGGCTGGTTTATTTACAAAGGAGACTATTTTTATATTACTTCTTTCTTTGCTCTTACCTAGAAGATATAGCTTTCACTTAAGATAAACCAAAACGAGTACTTTTATTTCATTTTCATTACAAAACTCATGAATTATACTTTTACCAGAGAAGCATTTGTACCTGGTATTGGGTAATGCAGATTTGCCTCCAATTTTTCGTATAGCCTTCTTCACACTTCAGATCCAAATAATTTAGAAGACGATTTTGTCCACTTTGCCTGTTTAATGCACCTCTGACTTTTCCAAAGCAATCTGACCAATGCTATTTTTTTTTCAGACTGTAAATGCTAAATTGTAAGAGATTAAAAGAAATACTCACAAGTCATCTCCTCCTTGTCCATTAACATCTTTGCCATATAACTCTTTGCCATAAATATGACTTGCATTTGTATTAGCACTTGCTAAAACAATCGCTATCACCAGAGCTGGCAAACCTGTAATACAAGAAAACTTGTAGTTTGCTTTCAAAGCTCCTAAACCTTCAAAATCACCAGGCAAAGCTGAATTATTGATGTCTCCATCCCTACTGCTTTAGTACTGAGTGTCTGGAGGTAGTTCTGTGTCAGAAAACTGCACAGAGAATTAGAAAGACACTATCTTTCAAACAGTACAAACATATAAAACTTTCAAAGTACTTAATGGGCATTAATGAACAAACCTCATAATGTTCTGTAATGTAGAAAACGTTATTTTAGTATTTGATACAGGAACTAAAATAGAAATCTCCCTTAATTACTCAAACTTAAATTTGCAATTGCACACAGGCTCTCATAATAAGGTGAGAAGAAGATTAACAGCTTATTACAAAAATGAGATCTAATGGAGGGATGGTATTGGTATGCTTTTTCAGGGATTTTTTTTTTTTTTAGAAAATGGCACTTGATAAGGCTGGGGAACTTGAACTTAAACCTGTAATTTCTCCACTGCTTCTCTCAACTGTTAATGTCTTCTTCTTTTCCACAGCACTATATATCCTTTACTTAAATGTGTCAAAAAAAAAATGAAGTCAACCATATATTTTTCATAATAATGTAAAGGGAATATTTTGGGAAAATAACAGATGATTATGCAGAAGAGAACTCTGTGCAGAGAGGTGCAGCTCACACAAAAGAAATGTATGTTTCCTGACATGCCTTATTTACATGTCTTATCCTTGCTGTGACAAAACAGATTCAAAGGGGAAGAGGTTAATTTGCTTTTCCGACCACTCAGTCCTTGTCCTCTGCTGAGGTTGCCAAAGAGGATGCTAGTTGCCAATGGAAAGACATCAATTATCAGTTGGACTGAGGTCAGTGCTCTAGCCATGAGGTTAATGGCTTTGTATTGTGTTGTATTATTTCAAACACAATATGTGCATTCAGACAGAAGGCACAGATTCCTGATATAGAAAAAAATTAAGAATAAAAGTCTTGCTGCCTCAGCCTCACAGTTATTTTTCAGTATTCTATTTTCCATTTCAGGATATTTTCGCTGTTTCTGATTCTGCCATGGGCTTTGTACTTGTTAGCAAGAAACTTCAAGCTGGATTGAAACCTTTTTGAAAGCCAATGCAAAGATCCCCACAAGCTTTGTAGTAACTCCATGAGTTTCTGAATTCATTGTGCGCCACAATTCTCCACCTTTGATATGACACTAACATTTCCCCTCTCCCATTCTGGTCTCTCTGGAAAGTAAGACCAGTGTATCTGGTCTCTCCACTCCTCCTTGGGTTGTGAGCTGCTCCAGGTGAAGAGTGCAAGTAATGATGTATTTGCACAGAATTATAGAGGGGAACTCAGTGACAGAGAGGGCTGGAGGCACAACAGCACTGCCATGGGGCAGGAGGAAGGAAACGCCACGCTGATTTTGATTCTGCTCTGCATTCGTGATAGAGAGCTTTTATATAGCATTATTTCAAAATACGTGCTATGTAAATACTGCATCTACTGAACTCACCCCAGCCAATGATGCAAAACTTCAGTATGTATCGCCGAATATAGGTGTTGAACACTTTCACTAGAGCAATGTACATATGAACAGCTTCTAGTCCCATCCACGTAAAGGTGGCCAGAAGAAAAAAGTGCAAAAGTGCAGCCACAGCTATGCAGAGGCCATCTATGTCAAATGATGCAATCCAACCATCAAGCAAGAAGATCAGATTAAGAAAGAGCAGAGCTGTGCTCAAATTCATCAGGATTTTGGATGGATAATCTCTTCGCAACTTCCTAATGAGAGAAATACAGGTGCATATGATTAATTGGTTTCAATCACCCAAGCTGCTTACAGCAGTTGGGTTTACCAGTTTACAAAGTAAATAAAAGCACAGGGATTTCCTCTTAGCCATAAGCTTTTGTGGCAATAAGGCACAGTGATGTGTACTTCTGTGTCATATTACTGAAGGCTTCTGTTGTATGTGGTGGGGGAAAGCCAGCACTTCTTTGGGACCTTAATGAGCTAATTAACTGTCACGATATTTTAGCAACTGATTTATTACTAAAAACCTTTTAAATTAAATATAATGCAATGTGGTTTGTACTTTAAATGAAAATTGAAGACATTTTTTTTAAAAAAGCTTTCAAAACACAGGTGGCCAGAAGCTCATCTCTGATAATTTTATATGTTAATCTTTGCTTAATTTTTGGAGTATGTTGTCCAGTGCTTGCTGGGTTTTTGTTGTTTTTTTTTGTTTTTTTTTTTGGGGGGGGGATTGTTTGTTTTTTTAATAGGATCTTAGGAAGATGAAAGATCAAGTAAATTTTGTTTTTTAACTGATACACATTGAAATGTGTGAACCAAGGGGCAAGCCAGCAATTTCTGCCATCTTGGACCAAAACATTATACCATAGGTAATGTAATAGGAACACAATCATTAGAGATATTCAGAACTTGAAAACTGTCTTTCCCCTGCCTTCTCCCCTAGCAAACTATCCTTCTTTAGCAGCTACTCTTTCCTGTCCTCTTACAGGCAGAATGGTTCCTTTGTGTTGAAATGACTTCATTTTCTCTTTTCACTGTTCACAGAACTGCATTACTTCAAAACTTTTGCACTGCCTTGATTGACTTCCGTATTTCAGTAGGACTGCTATTGAAATTGTTGTAACACTACACAATTTATCTTAAATTTATTTATCTTCCAGCTTCTTTCTGAAGGTCTCTAGAATGTAATTGTTCTAGTTGGAACTTTCTCTTTTTATACTTAGGACTTGTTACACTCACAGAGGAAAGTATTTTTTGCTTGTTTGTTTTTTAAAAAAAGCCTGGTTGAGGATTTTAAAATAATACATATCTGTTTAGAATCTAGAGGATACTGTACTCCCCAATGAGAAAATTTTGAGACACATTAGCATTGTTGCCAAGCCTGAGCAACACAATATGTTGGAAATAAGAGGAGAGTCTCAACTCATGTCTCCTTGAAAAAAAATTTCCACTTACAACATTGTAATGATGATTTTGCAGTTGTTATTTTTTAAACACAGATTTCCCTTCCTAGACAAATAAACCACAGCAACCATATAACTAATTTATTTTATTCATCCCATACAGGTACTTCTGTTGTGGTGGTTTTCACAGAAATTGTACTTACTCAAATGCAATATATGTCAGAAGAGTTGCAGCTGAAAATATAGCAGATATCCCACAGCCTATGTAAGTGATAAAGGTGAGGACCTTGGTATTCTGTGGGTCTATTTGTGTAACGGTTCTCTGAAGGTCCTACATGAGAGAGAAGGAAGA
>NW_010297206.1:0-3941 GCF_000700745.2 Antrostomus carolinensis | reverse complement strand
TCTTGATAATCAGTCAAGTAAAACTCAAAAGCACTTTGGCAATACCACTATAACCCTGACATTAAGGTTCATGTTTACTGAGTATACTTAGTCTACAGTCGTTACACCTCTCACTTCCTTCCCATAGCTCTTGAAAACATTGTGCCTTAAGTACTATAACTGCTGGAATCAGCAGATAGAGTCTGATACTGATTATAATTCAGTACCAGGAATTCAGATATTCTTCTCTGGAAAAATCTCCCCTTTTCAAACTCTTTAGTTCCATTGCTTATAGACAACTCTCTTTAAGAAGATGTAAGATTTAAGAAAATGTAATTTAAAAGTATTCATACTGAAACATGCACCATTCTGGGGAGCTTCTGACATTGCTTCTTGTTATTAAAAGTTCATAACAGTCAATGTAGCTAATCATCTACGGGTGAAACCAAGGGCAAGATATTGCTTTTTGGTTTTATGGTCTGTTTTGACATGCAAACTACAGTTATAAATAGAATTGGTCAGAAAAATAGTGACAAAGACAACATTAAAAAAAAACCCAACTGGAAATGAAGCAGGAACATTCTGAGGATTTTTTTTCCAGTTTTCTGTCCAACTATAATTGCCACATAGGACCGTCTGAGGATAAATGCCAGTGTTATTTCCTTTTTTAAGGACAAGAAAAAATGAGAATGTTTGGATCTATACCACTGTGGAATAAATGTGCGCAAATACTAACATATAACGGTGTCCATTCTACAGTCAGTGTAACTGTTGTCCCTAGCAAAACTATCTAGCAAAAAGAAACCAACAAAATGCTACAAAACTTGTCATTCTTCATAGGAGAAGGAAGGAGCTGTATGCAGTTTTTTACATCCTGTCCCAACCTGATATGACAGTTTATAAGGAGAGTGTTATTTGAAAATAATTTAACAGCTAAATTAAAGTCAGAGAAGATTTTTCAAATGGAAAAGCAATTAAAAGGGCCAAATCTATGTAAAAATCTACTGGAACACAGCCCAAATTCAAAGAACTTCTGCCTTATTTCCTACTGCCACAAAAGCATTCGGGGAAGAGAAGGGACTCATTGAATATATCCTAAAGAGAGCCCTTTTTTTCTCCCTTCAAGGATGAAAAGTGGAACAAGACCACAATTTAGCTTGCAAAAAGACAAAAAGCTTGTGGCTTTTTCATATCTACATCTGAGCATGACGTGAAAAGAGAATCTCTGGAAGGCTCTGGAAGGCCAAAGCTGAAAAAGTCAGTGCATGCTGCTCCCTTGTGCAGTTAAGTCCTATGTGTCACTGCAACAAGTTAAATCAAAACCCAAATACTTCCACAGCATTGCTATGATGAGGAGCAAACATCTTTTCCTCAGGTATGTTTGAGAGGCCAAAGAATGTTAATTTCAGATGGAAAGAAATGTTTCAGCCCATTACTGAGAGTAAAAAAAATCACCAAATGTTAAAAAAATATAACATATTCCATCTTTTTCATGTAGGGATTTTTTTTCTCTTGGAAACACTTCACATGTGCAAACTGGTGGAGGCACCTGAATGCTAGTGGAATTATGCTACTGAGGCTGAAGTGCTCTATCTATATGGTCCCCTGATAGGCTATGCTCTACCTATCTCAGCCACCCAGACTGGAGACTTTGCTTAAGGACCTGAGAGAGCATGAGTTATACGTTTTGTACTAGCCTTTCATGGGCAGACTTTTTCCAAGAGAAGGCCTGTACTGCAAGGCATCCCCAAAGCTGATTAAAACCATTTATAAGAAAACAGCAAACATGGGTTTACACATTTAATGAAAGAATGTATTGCTTTATACTTTTTGACCTTAGATAAATATAAACCTTGTTAGATTTGCAACCTAAATCTGCAAGGGGCAATTGCGAGGGCCAGTTATTGTGCTCCCTTGACTTTTCATCCTCATTAGCAGTTTTACTGACTGTAGGACATTTTTCATACCATGACTGTTTTCCCTGACAATATGAGTTGTCTTTTTTCCAAACACAGCACCTCAACTTTTTCTCCTACATTTTTTTTTCTGCGAACAGCTTCCCACTTTCCTTATCTTGAAACATTGCACCCTCCTGCCTCAGCTGCAGATAATTTTTGTCAGATTATATTGTTATGGGAAATGACAGGGACTCCCTGCACCTTGGCAGTCATTAAGATCAAATCTTTCTGTTTTGCTAGTGGAAGTGTTAGTACTGGACCTTGGTTTTGCAGTCCTTGACTTTCTTTTTCAGCTAGCCATATCCCAGCTTTGAAGCTGGATGTTTTAATATGCTATTTGTATTTTGGTATTGCTCAGAAGTCTCAACCCCAGATATTTTGTGGCACAGTTTTTTCAAAATTTAGCATAATCTTATGGGCACATTTTACTTTATAATTTAGCCACTTGTAAAGAACATAATGATAATAATAACATACTTTCATTACTAACTTTATTCATGACCTCATTCCTGAATCCTTATCACTAGTTATTTTGTTATGAAATGCCAACTTTATGACAATAAGGGGGGAAATTATGTATTATTATTAAAAATCATGTGCAAAAGGAATAACCCAAGTAACAAAAATGAGAGTTGTCTTGACCAAAGACAAAAACTGCATCACAGTTCTTAGGAAAGACAACTTGTTGAACAGTAAGTTTGCCTACCATTAGGACCCCAAAGTGCGTGAGGTGGTTGCATAAGCAAACTGTCTTGTTTTCATTGGACTCTGGGTCCACTTGGCAGCCTGCAGGGTTCCAGCCACCATTGCCACCTGTGGAAACAAAACAGGAGAAACCGTACTTTCCAACAAACTCATGTCACCATCTCTTTTAACAGATTTCTCACTTTCTCTTGCACAAATGCAAAGTGCTTTCTCAAATTAAATGAATGAATATTAAAAACAATCTGGAAAGAAGCACATGTCAGATTTCCTAGTTCCTGCAGAGAATCACACCAGACAAGTGTCCCAGTAATGGACTTACTGAGCAGAAGCAATAGACGGAGATCTATGAAAAAGGTAGGGAGCTTTTTGTTCCATGAGGGATGAATAAGATCTCCTATGTGGATCATGCATTAAGACATACCTTAGTTTTACCTAACAATAAGATGCTTTCAGAACTCCCTTTTACAACACTGATGTGATGCCTTCCTCCTATTCATAGATCCCCAGGTACCTGAACACATTTATGGCCCAGAAGCAGAGGGTGCTGCCCTTCCCCTTTGCAGCATGTAATGCAGAAGGTCAGAGTGAATAATTCCAATTATTCTTTGTGGCCTTAAGAAAAAACATGAAGTAAACTATCACCTACCCACCTCACCCTGAAAAGGCCATTCTGAAAAATAAGTAGAAAGATTTTATTAAAAAAAAGCTAAAAAGTAAAATTTGTATTTCTGATTACTTTAGTAATAGTTCATGTTCTCTGAACCCTTAAAGACATTTTTGCACAACTCCAGGCAAAATCCAGCAAATTATCTGACTGACCCTATAACTTTACCTCAAATTCAAGACAGAATCTCTCAAAAGACTGTGAAGGACTGTGAAGATGTTCCAAAACCACTTTAAACTCTCCCCTGCTTGAGTAACCACTGAGAATAGTTTCCTCCCTGTGTGTTTCTGCTTTGATGTGCTTCTTAAGTTTAGCTTCCCAACTAGGTTCTTTTTTTTTTTTTTTCTTTTTTTCATCTTTCTGCATTCTTCCCAGTTCTTCTGTCTGAATTTCCTGCTTTCAGCTACAACTTTGGATGGTAAACTTTATTTCTTGCAAGACTCTCTGTACTAAATCACTCCACCTCAAATCCTACTGCTAAGCACATTTACTTATTTGCTTTTTCTCTGTTTCATGATGAAGAGAAGTAACATCTCAGTCGTGATCTCTGAAATAAAAGAATCTGGAAAGTCACCCCACAGAATGGCTTCATCTTCATTTTTCATGGGGAAAAAAGGAAAACTAGGGAAAACGTG
>NW_010297205.1:0-883 GCF_000700745.2 Antrostomus carolinensis | reverse complement strand
AACCAGCTCTGTCCCAGCTCACACCAGGACACCCCAGAAGCCTACAATGAAAAACTCCTGAAGGACTGGGTTTGTTTCCACCAGCACCAAGTGTCACCCCCTCTGCTCATGCCAGTCCCCAGCACACCCAGGATGCTGTGGCCCGCAGACCCAGGGCCCAGGCTCCGGGGTTGTCCCCGTGCTCTCCATCCCATCACCTCCCGCCGTCACTGCAGAGCCCGTGGCTTCCTTTTTCACGTCGGTTGAAGAGTTAACCTCAATAACAGTGTTAACCTCATTAGACACTGCAACCACAGGAAATACCGCACCGCTCGCCCGCCTCTGCCCTCGCAGGAGGAAATAGCACTAGGGAACAGAAGTTCCCCTCCCCAGACCCTTCCTCTGCCTGCAAACCCTGTCTGCTCCGGGGTTTGATGGATCCATGGATTTATTTTTGGGGAAAGGGAAAGGTGAGTGAAAGCAAAAGCTTCAGGTGGGGGTTGGGGGGGAAACCTGGCTGAGTGTGGAAAGGCTCCTTGAACCAGGATGTAACATATATATATGTTATAGTAACATATATGATGCATCTGTACGTGTGGTTACACACAGTAAGCACGATCGGGAGGGTTTCGGTGGGAATTGTAGTTTCAGCGCATTACAGGTGTCTCTAATGTATTCTGTAATTAAAATATTTGTCTTAATTATTTTTTGGCGGGGGTCTGGCCTTGTGAGTGGAGCTTGGGGGTCCTGGTGTGGAGGAGAATGAACCCCAGGAAGCCTCAGTGTCCAGCCCAGAGCTGGGGTCAGTCCCCCCTGCTTCCCTCTCAGAGTTTTCTCCTGATCCCCAATCTACCTGTTGTGGTTTTAACCCGACTGGCAGCCAAACACCATGCAGCTGCTCGCT
>NW_010297204.1:0-889 GCF_000700745.2 Antrostomus carolinensis | reverse complement strand
CATCGGGACAATAGACATAGCCCCAGATAGAAACTTTCCAGCGGGCGCGGAGTTTCCCTGCCCCTCCCTGGGGAGCCGCCACAACTTGTTGCCCTTCGTGCCCGAGAGAGGATTAACCGTCTGCAATACGCAACCGCGGAGCGACAGGAACCAGTCCAAAGGGGCAGGGGCTGGGGCTCGTCTTCGGAGCTCTCTCCATTTCCAGCTCTTCGCGCTCCTGTAATTTCCATCCCGGCTCAGCGGGAGAGTCGGGAGAGACGACAGAAGGATTGCCACAGCCTTGGGAAGTCACCCCGAGAACAGCCGTCAGCGTAGGCAAACGCTGCGTTTTAACTAGGCTGCCTTACCTAGGGGGAAAAAAGCCACATCTAATGAGTGTCAGGTTTAGCATTTTGCGCTGAGCGCTTTTCCTGGCTGGTAGCAATATCTGCTGGGGCAAAGGAGGGGGTCTCGAGACCGACAACTCAGTGAAGCCAGGGGACTCCTTCTTCCCTGTAACAAAGCCTTTCTCCTCCATATATCGCCGGGAAGGAGGGAGGTGGGGAGGATGGGGGGAAAAAAGCCACATCTAATGAGTGTCAGGTTTAGCATTTTGCGCTGAGCGCTTTTCCTGGCTGGTAGCAATATCTGCTGGGGCAAAGGAGGGGGTCTCGAGACCGACAACTCAGTGAAGCCAGGGGACTCCTTCTTCCCTGTAACAAAGCCTTTCTCCTCCATATATCGCCGGGAAGGAGGGAGGTGGGGAGGATGGGATACAAAGACCATGACAGGCTTTTCCCCCTGCCGCGGACACAACAACGAGCTGAGGAAGGACTCGCCGGGGATCCAGTCAGACCCCTGCCAGCGGCTTCGAACAGGGTCTCTGCCCGCGGCTTCAAAAGGACCAGCG
>NW_010297203.1:8733-17231 GCF_000700745.2 Antrostomus carolinensis | reverse complement strand
GAATCCACCCAAACCACCACACTTGTTTAACCTGCAAGTTGCATTTCCACTATTTATTCCTAACTTTGACTCTTTTTGGGAACAGTGCTTCTAAATGTTAAGGATACTGCTGGGAACTACTTGAAGCAAAAATGTTACCCGTACTTTGTTCAAAAGGTGTTATTTATAATTGTTAGTAAAAACTAATTCCTAGACAAAGACGTAAGTGACTGTACATATGAAAATAATGCTTTTGAAAGGTGCTGCTGTAGGACAGTTCCTTTGAACCAAAGACTGCTGTTAATGTAACTGACTCACAGCTTCTTTTGAAACTGATAGTCTACGTTAAGTAGATACTTGCTCCTTCATGTTTAGTGAATGATTTAATTTCTTCAAACCCTTGTCCAGTGTGCCTATGTAGTCATTTTTTTCTGCATTAGAAAAAAATCTCATTCCCTGAAAGTTGAATCTTCATTTAGTAAAATGTAATGTGTTTTTATATCTATATTTTGTAAATCTGAGCAACTCTTCTGAGCATCTATCACATAAACTGCTGAGAAGTTTTGTAAGTGCCTTGCTACTACTTTCTTTTTTTAAAGATTAATTTTATTTTTGTAACATTTTTCAGCACAAAGAATACAAATTATTATAGAAATACTGTGATTTTAAGGAGGAAAAATAAGTTGGTTGATACAGAAGGGAGGTTAACGTGGGTTTAGTTTTTTGGGTTTTTTTTAATAAATAGAAGGACCTGTATTTCACTGGTGTACCCGGAGTAGTTCATTATAGTAGTTACTACAGTCCAGGTAGAGACTAGTGCAAGGAATTTAGGTTTTCCATTAACTAAGTAACAAATAGCACAATGTAGTATAGTTTTGTGCTGAACAGTATTTTACCTTTAATGATACAGATTATCAGCTAAGAAATTGGGAACTGCCTAGTGACCTTTTATGTGAATCTCTTTCAGGCTCCTTGTTGGGCATACGTCCTGGGTGCAGTAGGACTTTTTATCTACCAGTCTCTGGATGCCATTGATGGGAAGCAAGCCAGAAGAACAAACAGTAGTTCTCCTCTAGGAGAACTCTTTGATCATGGTTGCGATTCTATTTCCACAGGTAGCCTTAACCTACTGTTACCCATCCTAAGTTTTTAAAGTTACCTGTTTTCAAGAGGAGCGGATTAATCACAGTTTTGTAGAAGAGGGAAAGGACCTCTGGAGAACATCTAGTCCAAGCCCCTGATCAGAGCAGAGTCAGCATGTTCCTTTCTTTTAGGATAACTTCACCATCTCCTGGTCACTGCAGCCAAGGCTGCCCCTGACCTTTGCATCCCTGACCAGTATCGGGGAGGATATTTCAGAAGTACCTTTGGCAGATGTTGGGTAACGTGTGTTCTGCTCTTACTGTGCATCCTCACGTGCAGTGCTCTTTGAAAGAGCTAGGTGGTGAACAAATAATTCAGTTAGAGGATGCTTGGAGATTTTTTACGGTACATAGCCTGTGTTTTCCAGTAGGGTACAGGGGATGCCTCATAAAGGATTCTAAGAACCTGAAAGACTGATGCTGGCATGTGAAACTAAGGATTCTGCTTTAGGAGTGAGGCGCCAAAATATCAGTTTGGTAACAGAGCATCCAGCCTGGCACTTAGGAGAAGGATAATTTATATTCCTTAGAAGAATGAGTTTGAAAAGAGTTGATTTGGAGTCCTTAAAAAGTAAGCCTTGCTCAGTTTTACTTTCCATAACTTAGCTGCTGCTGGTCGCAGTGCCTGTACTTCTGTAAAAGCTTACTGGCTGAAATATTTGCCCTGGGATTTGGTAAGTTCTTTACACCTCACTTCCCAGGGAAGTGCAACTGCCAGTGTCTCTGAGCTGAGCCCTTCAGTTGCAGCCATCCCTTGCAAAGAACATGAGATGACAAGGAAAGAAGGGAGAATGACCACTATAGGTTAGAAGGCAGGGCCCCTGCCTGGGAGAAAAGGAGTCTGGTGTTTTGGTCTCTCCTGCCAGGACTGTCCCTGAGATTAGCTGCTCAGTGAAGTATCAGTCATGTCATTACTTTGTTACAATGATGTAAAATGCCTTGTGATTTATTTTTTATTATTTATTTATTCTTAACTGCCAGCACAGAGGGTCTATGACTAACATGTTCATTTCTGCTTTTCAGTTTTTGTTGTCCTTGGATCCTGCATAGCAATCCGACTAGGAACAAATCCTGACTGGTTGTTTTTCTGTTGTTTTGTGGGACTGTTCATGTTCTATTCTGCTCACTGGCAGACATATGTCTCAGGCATACTAAGGTTTGGAAAGTAAGTAGGTATCTTTAGAAGTACATGTGGCTTAATGTCTGAGACTGCTAGCTACTTGATTTCCATTTCTTCCTGTTTTTTCCCCTGCTCTCTCTTCCTCTCACCTTCTTCCTCATCTCCCTTCTGCCCTAGCAGACTTGTGTTTTACCTGGCAAGTACTTTAAAACTGCATAATACTGAGCAGAGGACTTGTTTTAGCAGCTGATTTTGGCTATATCTGCTTTATTTGCATGCCTTTGGCTCTTTTGTCTGCAGATTTGTTCTTGGAACCCATACAAGCACCATGCAGGCTCAGGCCAGAGAGGTCTTGCCTGCGGTGTAAACAAGTACTCTGTGTAGGAGTAGGGACAAAGCAAGCATCTCCCTCCCTTCATAATCTCCCAGCCACAGAACAGTTCCAGCCCAGGAGACTCTGAACCATGTGCATGTTTAGAGAAATTACCCTGATCATGACTTTCTCTCCCATAGACATCTTCAGTCTTCCTTCAAAGAAACTCTCTGCATCCATTGCATCCTTTGTCAAGGGGTTCCACAGAGCTATGGCAGTGCTTGTAGAATTACCCCAGGCTTATGTGGGGGCTTTGCTTTTAGTCTGGCTCATACTGGTTTTGTGTTAGGTCACAGTTTTATTGATTGCTGTGATGCTGTTCATGATTTTGTAGAAATTTCATCTGTTCTCACTGCAGTGTAGGAGGAGGAGTCAATGACATTCAGGTAGAAGATAACAATTTCAATTTAACTCCTAATAGTGTAGGGACTGCTGCTATTTTTGCTGGTTTTAAACAATAAGATGTGCTTTAGTAATGATTTCTGAAATGAGGAAAGGAAATCTCAGAGACTTATGTAGCAGCAAAATTGGAAATACATAACAGATGAAGGCTCTCCTTCTGATAATCCTAGTCACTTGCTAAGTCACCTGCTTATAGTCCTACTTAGCTCTGGCCTGCAGGAAACACCTTAGCAAATGTACATGACAGTGGACTTCGCTGAAGGGAGATGCACTGTGCCATGAGCTCTGGGATTTTGCATACATGATTGCTTTTCTGTGCCCTTTGTTCTTGCATAAAATGTAAGAATGTACATCAGGAAGGCACTGAGACTCCTGTACCACATTAAAAAAAATCTTAATTAAAACCTGAATGGCTTCTATGTAAATATAGTGATAGTGCATATACAAGCAGTTCAGAATGGCCTGGTGTTCCGTGCTTCCTCATTGAAGTAAACGGACACAACTTTTCTACAAAATAACTTATTTCTGTTTAGTGAAAACACGTCAGTTTTTTCAAGGCTCACAATTTTCTTTCTCTTAAGCATAGAGATGAGAGTTTAAATGAAGGCAACAGTATATTGCACTAAATGTGATCATACATAACAACATGGGTGGAAGTTTTCACTGATGCCATTCCTGAATTAGCAGCATTTGATTTTAGAAGTCAGATGACAGATGAGAGCGTCCTAGTGCTGATGGCCAGGAAGGACCTGAGCAGCTGGGTACTGTGCCACTGTCAGGTTATGTAGAATCATAGAATGGTTTGGGTTGGAAGGGACCTTAAAGATCATCTAGTTCCAACCCCTGCCATCAGCAGGGACACCTTCCACTAGACCAGGTATGGCACAGTGGCTGATTAAAATGTTTGGACTCTGATTTGGGCTGTGTTGTAACTGACCATCTGAGCCTCTGTAAAATTAAGAACTAAACTTTGGCACATAGAATGACTCAGCTTGGAGTTTGCGCCTCCTCCCGCCACCAGCCACCACAGTGCAGTACAGCTTAGAAATCCAGGTTTACATAGTACAGAGTGTGAGCTCTGAGACTTGCACTTGCGTATGGATGCTTTTGCATGACGTAACCAACAAGTTCAGTGTGCAGCTCCAGCAGTGACTGGGCACATGTAACATTTCATCCCTGGTAGAGGGGGAAAAGCCCCCTCCCACCAGCGCTGTCCCGTTTCTCCCCAGCACAGACTAACTGCTTAAAGAAATGTTGTATTTTAAATATCCATTATCACTGTTTGCTGGTAACTTCAGTACAAAGATCAGGTACCTGTCTCAAAAGCTTTGGTGGCATAAAAGGTACCTTAGGGGTGCACACTTACTTTATTTATTTTAAAGCTTTATTGAAAGTATTGACTCTTTCTCTTGAGCCTCTGCTGAACTCTTTTTATATATTCAGGTCTTCTCAAAACATTTCAGCAGTCAAATACAGTAAGACAGAGTTGGGCTGTCTTGTCTGAGAACAAAAGGTGGAATACAGAGTCTAAACTTTTGGGGCCATATAAGGCAAACTCTTTTAAAAAATTATTGTTTGGAAAAAAGCAAGATATCACTTATGTCCTCTGAAACAGGACAGATGCTTAGCTATCCACTGACTCAGTCCTCAAAATAATGTCCTTGTGTTTTGCAGGCTGTCAAGTTTTCATGTTATGATGGTTTAAAGAAATCTTCTCTGTCCCAGCCTGCTCTTCATGGTCCATACTTTGTATGATAGGCTTTTAATGGAATGTTTGATTGCATTTACTGCGAGCTTGCCTTCAAGTTTGATTTGTTACTTAACACAGCAACAAGTCTGTAAATTTATACAAAATTCTCAAATAGTCGACAATGTATTCATTAAAATTTTTCCCCTATTAAAATTATACGTAGCTTGTGATAGATAAGGAGTATAGGTTTAATTTATATCCGAACCAAAAATGCGTGTCTCCATATAGAGTGCCTTTCTCAGTCAAGGAAAATAATATTCTATATACATTGAGGTAATTTGAAGTACTTGTAAGGAGATAATTTATAGTCACTGTTTGTTGTTTCCTTCCCCACCTGCCTTACACTGACAGCAAAAAGACCTTTTCTTTAACTAACTCTCTCTTTTTTCCCTCCGTAGAGTTGATGTCACTGAAGTTCAGATAGCCATAACGGTGCTGCTCCTGGTGTCTGCGTATGGTGGCCCAGCAATATGGGACTATAAGGTAAGTGTATTAAGTATTCAGAGTCCCTCTTGAGTATTCGGTTTCTGTTAGATGTTCCCAGTTCCTGAGGTATTTGAAGCTATCCTGTGCCAGTGCCACCAACACCTACTAGTTGCCTTGCGTTGTGTTTTAGCTTATTGTACAAACGTAGGTTATTTTTATGCTGTAGTTAACTTGGGTATCATGGTGTGACTTCCTATGCACAAATTTAGAGCTACATAGAGGAAAAAAAGACCCCATCTGCCATATATAAACTTCTGATCTGGAATTAAAACTCTGCAGATCCTTCACAGGTAGTTTTTGCTCTAGTTTTATTTCTTTTGTATATTTTATTGTAAGGTATACATTTCTGTTCAGTTAAATGATTTATAGGATGCTTTATTTTAAAACTTAAAGACTAAATGCTTTAGTTTAACAAAACCATGGGATGAGGTTAAGAGGGTTTTTGGTTAAGTAATCCATATTTAGATGCTGATGGAGATGCACTGATTTTTAAGTTATGTCAGAACTGACATAAATGTAAGTATCTATATTTAAAGAATTGTTTTCTGTCCAAAAGCATTTCCCTATCTCTGGCTTTTATTCTGATCTGTAAAGATGCACTGTACTGGACAGTATCAGAAGTACGTTGCATTGACATCTTCATCCTTTGCTCAGAACGTATAGTTCTGCTTGGTTATAGCACATGGAAGAGCTGAGACCATCCCATGCTATTGCTAACCAATGCAAATTAATCTAAATACAAACCAGCAAGTAATTCAAATTAATTCATGAGTTTACTCAGCAATTAAGAAATGTTTAGCTAAATTTTGTTTCCTTTCCCCATCCTGCAAAATGCTTTTTATTCTATTTTCAAACAGCTTATTTTCATGTTGGAAAATAAAGAAAGTGCATTAGACTTTAATTATGATTGATTTTTCTTCAGTATTAAAATCTGTGGTAGTTATGCTGTATCTCAAAACAATCTATACTCAAAAATATAGTCAATGGTTTCAATTTATTACTACTTCTTTTTTTTTTTTAAATCCTCTGCTGCCTTTGGAAGTTTCCTTGAAACTGCAATTGATTCTGAAAGGTAACTGTTTAATTAAAATTTGTATCTGGAGACTATTCTAAATGCAAAGATACAGCATACAAATAACATGTACCAAAACACAAAGCAGGCAGATGGTGTTTGTGTTTCCTGTGGCTCAGTGTTGTGTTACCCAGTAAAATAGAAGGAACCGTCCTTCTCCCCTCTCCCATGCCTTGGTGATGCAGCTGTCTGTGTCAAGGTTTTGCTTATGTAGTAAAAATATTTGAAGAACATTGTACGGGTAAACAGAATTTCAAGACCAGAACTTAAGTGCTCAAAAGTTGAGTTTAAACATTACAAAAGAAATTAGTTGTCTTCTCAGTAAGGAAATGAATTCTAAACACTGTCCCCCTGGGCTTGTTCCTGGGAAAGTGACAGTTGAAATAAAACAATTATGTAGTAGGTATCAGTAGCTTTTTAAATTACTTTTTTTAAAAAGTGTTATCCTTAACTTTTAATATCTTTCTCTTGTTTTTTTTCCTGCTAAGGTCCCTATGGTGGGCTTAGAACTGAAGTTCCTTGCAGTTTTTGGCATACTGTGTGGGACAGCACTTTCTTTTTTCAATTATTTCCGTGTCATCTTTGGTGGAGGGGTTGGAAAGAATGGATCTACAATAGCAGTAAGTTGCTTTAAAAATCTGAATGAGGTTTGAATAATTTTTGCCCGTAATTTATGGCATTTCACATGATCGTAAGGGTTTTATCTGTTTAAGCATTTAAGCAGACAAGCATGTGAGTGTTGGATGGCTAAAGCAAAGACTTGATTATCTGCCTTCTCTGTACCTGTTACTGGATTTCTCCTGTCGCAGGAACTGGCAGTGAATTTTCTTACGAACTTGGTTAGTGGCCACTGCAAAGGAAACTTACAGCATTGGCATAATGCTAATGGACTTTCCCTGAGTTTTGACAACTCTGGTTTTGTTTATTGGGATTTGCAATATGTATAAAGTCTGGACCTTACTGTGTGACTGAAGCCTAAGACAAATTTTCTGCCCATTTGTATTTCAGGGAACAAGTGTTCTTTCACCCGGCCTGCACATTGGACTGCTTATCACACTGGCCATTATGATCTATAAAAAGTCTGCAACTCAGCTGTTTGAAAAACATTCTTGCCTGTATGTCTTGACATTTGGATTTGTGAATGCTAAAATCTCACAGAAGTTGGTGGTAAGGAATCTTGTTTCAGTCTTAAACCTCCTAAAACTAACCTAGTTCTTGGCTTAATGCTCGCTGGATCCCTGAGCACTGTGCAGATTTTTCCATTCTGCTCTGCCACTGTATAACCAGTTTCATTATGACCAAGACAGTGAACTACAGAGAAATTATATATGACACCGATGCAAACACTTCCTGTTCAACTTCCTGTTGAATGTATTGGTTAGAACTTGCAGTTTTGTTTAACTTGCTCCCTACAAATGTACTGTCTGTCTTTAACATCATAACTGTGGTCCCTCAAGCCTTACTAACAGTGCTGTGACTTCAGATTTAATTATCAGAAACAGGAATTTACTTTAATCATTAAAATGAAGACATAAACTTTTCTATCTTTCTCTCTTCTGTAATTAAAAACCTCATCAATTCGTTTAAAAAAAAATAATCTGCCTTACTACATATGTGCTAACAACAGTTATCCAGTCGCCTGATTTTTCAAACACTAGAAAATAGGTATTCTACAGACTTTACTGCCAAACAAACAGGAGTTCACTTAGTAAGCTACTAACTTGGTTCAAGAGAGAGAATGCTGATAAGAGAGAGGGCTGAGCCTTAGGACTGAACTTGTCTCTTCTGTCAAACACCTTGGCTCCCCTGCTCGTTCAGAGGACACCGGGTCCTTGTAACCAGCTGTATGTATGTCAGCTCGCTCACGGGCGCTTCTGAGCAAGCCGTGATCTCCTTGATGCTTTACGTGTAGCTTTGAGGATAGCCTGCTCCAGGCAAATCTGTAAAGGGAGTGGGGAAAGGATTTCGTGGGTTTAGCTCTCACAGTATTCGGATACTTTTTCAGGAGGCCTTGTGCTTCAGGCACTCTGGAGAGAGCAAACTGCAGTAAAAGCTGAAGGCGTGGCCAGGTGAGAGGCCCAGTGGAGCCATGAGCCAAGGTCTGTGCAGTTTGTGTGGCTGTGCCAGAGCTGCTCCATGGGCACTAACCCTGCACAGCTGTTGCACATCATGCC
>NW_010297203.1:0-8691 GCF_000700745.2 Antrostomus carolinensis | reverse complement strand
CATCCTTAGCTGGCTTAGAGTGGAAGCCTTTGTCAGCTCTCCTCTGGATGTAAGCCTGTGTGCTTTGTCCTGTCATTAGACTAGGACACTCACAGGCTTTTCTGTGCATTTTGCTGTTCAGCATAGAGTTGAACAAGCTTGGCGCCTTAGATGACTTCCCTTTGCCATTTTTGAGCTTCCTGGTGTGGACTCTTCATAGTCCTTTATTAGGTCTCCAGCTTCTTACAAAAAACCCTCTTCTTCTGCCTCTCAAACAAAGGTGAGCTTAAGTTGTCTCTAAGAATGCTAAACATGGAAAGATCAAGCTGTTGGGGGGAAGAGATTCCCTCCTCCCCAGTAGTTATTGTTCTTCTCTTGGTCATTCTGTGAAGTGTCTGTGCGTACGTCGCTATCTCTACTAAACAGTGAAAATAAATCTTGTCACCTAAGCAAAAGCCTAGTTTCTAGTTAGCTTTTGGCCAAGTAAAGCCAACATTTACAAGTTAGGCTTGTAAACAACATTTCACGTGAATAGTATTCATTTTCAGTCATACTCTTGCATAGTCTTACCCTTCAAATACAGTACAGCACTGAAAAAATAGAGAGGGGAACCGCTGCCAATAGCTAAAATACACTGGTATAGATGTAATGTACTAGAAAAGAACATTGCAGGACATGTACACATTTCTTATGTAATGAAGTAAAAAAATACCAACTGATAATTCAAATAGCTGTTACCACTGATTAAAGTGCTATGTATTGACCAAATAACCTGGAAAGAGGTTACTTGGTCCTTGGGAAATAACTGTCAGAGAGCAGCAGGCCCTGAAGCATTTATGAAGGCCCTGGCCTGCCTGCTGACGGCTTCCAAAGAACTGGGGTAAGGATGTCATGGCCTTTCACAACTAAGGTGGAGGTTGTGTGGTCGTTACATTGATCGTGCAGTGATGCATTTTTGTCTCTCTCTCTTTTTTTTTTTTTTTTTTTTTTTAAATACATAGGTGGCTCACATGACAAAAAGTGAAATCTGTCTTCAGGACACTGCATTTATTGGGCCAGGACTTCTGTTTTTGGACCAGTACTTCAACAGTTTCATTGATGAATATGTTGTTCTATGGATAGCACTGGTAAGCATTTTGTTCTATACTTTCCATTTGGAGCCTACTTAAAGGAATGGATTGAGAACTGTCCCTGTCATTCTGCTCTGCCATTTCTGACTTGCTCGGATTTCAGCTGTCGCTGTGGAGGGAGTGCCAGGACGCTGTGTAAACATGTATTTTGGGAGCTGACTGGCTTTCTTTCCTTGGAACAGAGATGTACAGATCTCTTTTGTAATTATGCTTTAGTTCAGGTGATTTGTTTAAAATTATTCTGCTAATTGCAGACTAACAACTTTTGCAAGACTTCAAGTGTTTAATGCTGTTTGGTTTTTGGCTTGTTTTTTTTTTTTTCCTTCTAAAATAGACCACTTTATATTTATATGTTAAAATTCTTGTTAAAAGTATAGATGAATTTATAGTTGCAACAATTTTAAAAAATATTTGTGGGTTGTTGTTTTTTTTAACCTGTTTTGTTTTGTTCTTTTGAAGTTCATATCCTTGTTTGATATGCTGAGATATGCCACTGGTGTATGCCTACAGATTGCTGCTCATCTTCATATACATGTCTTCAGAATTTCATCTCATCAAGCTCCTGAACAGGTTCAAAACCATAATGACTGATTAAATAGGTCAAGAACAAGAGGAGAAGCAGTTAGGGGAAAGCTGAATGAAGCAGCCTCTTTTTTGGGAAGACAGATTGAGCTTTTGAAGAAAATAGTTCGATGAGAAAGCTCGCTCTGTCCCAGATACTGCTGGATGTTAGAATTACTAAATATAAAGTCCTGCAGATTCTATTGTGATCTTTTGAACCAGGATGTATTTCCCCCTGTGTTCTAGACATTGCAGCTGTTACTTCATACCATCAATACCACATCTGAAACTTTTTCCACTCCCTGATAGGTAACCTTAATTCTGTACTTTGGTCTGGTGAATACAGACTGCAAAGCAAGGGGCTACCAACCAGAATTCAAAGAGGAATCTCACTTTTCTCTAGACCGAGTGACTAATCTCCTAGCGTTAGTTTCCAAGTCTTCTTGGAACTGCTGTGAGGTGGTAGTCGGAGATATCGATGAATACAGTACGGTGTTATTAAGACTGGTAAAATGAGGCATCCATGAGGTAAAACTACTTGTTAATCTCTGATCTGGCATGTCTAAAGAACAAACTACTGGATCAGGAGGGTGAAGAAGGTATAGCTCAGGAAACTATTCTTATATTTTAAAATACTGTTATGAGTGCCTTTAGGATTCATGCATTCTCTAAGTATATAACGTACTGTTACTGAATACAATTCTAGCTTGTATTTTCTTTCAAGGCCAGTTTCTGGTTTTGTGGTCATAATAAGGTTTGCCTCATTGTACTCCCTCATTATCTAGACTATAGGTAGTTGTGTACTTCGAGGACACTACCTTTACCTACCCTAACTTATGTCTCTGAAACTGCACAAGTGAATGACAAAGTTCACTGATAAACTTAAATGACTGTGACTGTTTGACTGTGACAATGCAACCCACCCATCTGTAATTCCCTCTGAAGTATGTTTGCTATTGCTGTGTTCATCTACCTTATAAACTATCTAATTTGGCTTGTTACTATGACTGTACCTTATCCAAACAAAGCTGCACGGTGATAAACCCTAATGTACAGTAAAACACTCCAAAACAGAAAGTCAGGCCGGCCCACTGTCAGCCTTTCTCCAAGAGCAGACCCACTGGCTGACATCATGTGCCTAGCTAAAGGGCTGTTGTTGTCACTAAAGAAAAGCTGAATAAAAGTGGCTTATTGTCTGTATGAGCAAATCATGACTTGTACACAACCCTGTAAGCTTAAGCTCCTTTAATGAGGTACTATTTGAATATGATTTTTGTAAAAAGCTGTTTAATGTGTCCATTATGAGCTGTGAGTTTATAAAGTCCTTCCTGAACTCTACAATAAAGAATGCCATGGTTTGTTTTAAATATTACCACTGCAGCTTCCTAGCTGCACATGAATTCAAAAAGACTTCCTGAGGTGTTCAAGGAACGTTAAAAGTGGTATATTGTCTGCTAAATTTGGGAGGGAATAAATTGCCATCTACCACACTCCTGCCAAAGAAAGATGTACCCATAGCCTTGAGGGATAACTGTAACAGTTACTACCAAAGGACTAGCACTCTAAGCAATTAGTATCAGTTCCAAATTAATGTTACTGCTGGTGTTTCAAGCTGGGAAAAGACACAGCATCTACACGTGAACTTAGCCTGAGCCCAGGCCAGGGATAAGAGAGAAGAGGGTAAAGACCATTTCAGTTTGTCTGAATACCGTAAACAAATTAACCACCTGCTGAAAAGACATAGGCAACTTTTTTTAGAATGAGAAGGTTGGCGTCCCCAGAACGTTCAAAAATTGTCATGTAGTAAATATTAGTAGCTTTAAGGATATGATTGAGGTATGTGGATGATAGGATATTGATGCAGAAATCAGTCAGAAAACCAGAAACATGAGGCAATACTAAGAAATAACCTAGTATTGAAGATAGGAAGCAAAAACTGTTACGTGCAGGCTGAGAGGGCTGAGACTCGGCAGCAGAGTTACAAATTAGCATAGTTACCTGTTACCTACCAGGGGCCCATGTTGCCTTTTAAATCATTCTAGCAGTGCAACTCCTGTGTTTGCTCCTTCCTTGAGTCCTAGCAGATGCAGAACAAAGAGAGCTCCAGACCAGTTTCTTGATCAACTTCAGTTGCAACCTCATAGCTGAAGTTTCTGTAAATTGTCTGTTGTTAATCTGGCTCACAGAACTGGAGAACCATCATCAAATGAACTTGATTCTGAACTAAAAATACTAGTAAGCTGAGGAGAAGAATCTGTAGGACTGGTTTTGAAATACATTGTTATGAAAACATCACATTTTGTGTGTGTGTGTGTGTGTGTGTGTGTGCGTGTGTATGTATGGTTTTTGTTTTATCTACTATTGTATTAAATCTAAGCATTGAATATGTTAGGAACTACGCAATTTGTAAAAGTGGATATTCAGGTGTAATGGCTTTCTACAAAAAACAAACTGCATGCAGGCTAAGCCTGTTGTTTAATTTATACTGAAGATAGTATACTGAAGATACTGATTTACTGTAATGAGATACATGAAAGATAAATGCTTTATCCTTAAAACTTAGGCCTCCCTAAATTGCTAGGCATTTGGAATTGCAAAAAGTAATATTCCATCTGCAAGGCTTGTAATGACTTGTACTAAATAAATGAGTTAGATTATTTCTAGCAGTGGTTCTACAAGAACTATGTACCCCACAATGTTTAATTACACTTACTTGAGCAGATGTTGTATAAAGCTGTGATGCTTACCTCATCATTCAGGTAAAGAAACCTGCTTTTTGGACAAATTGCAGTAGTTCATAAATCTCTTACCAGTACAAACATATGACAATGCCTAGCCTAACAAAAGAGTTAACAAAATTTACTTTATTTTACCATAATACATTTCATTAAACAACCTTACATGAGCCATGTCATACTCTGACTTGTTATAACTGCTTATACATCAGCAGACAATGTTGAAACTGTGAAAAAGTCTGCATCTTATGGAAGATGTTTCTATTTGCACAATGTATCTAAAGGCCTAAAGCTAGTATGTAAAATCTGGGTAATGCATTTTTCATTAGTTCTGCCCATTGTTACAATTTGGCATTATAAAAAGTAAAATAATTTAAAATGCTATTGAAAGTGAGTATTAAGTAGGTAAAGATTAATTGGACAGACAGTAAATGGTTTGGGGTCCACAACCCCAAAAAGTAATAAATTTACTAATATACATTCTTACAACATTATCAGGCAAAGATTAGAACAATCCATGAAAGTGTTTAATTGGAACTTTAAAACATTTAAATCGTAACATACTTCTCTATGGCTAATGCCTATACTTGTATCATGTTACTCAGGTACAAGTTGTTTCTCCACTGAGCCGTCAGAATAACATGGACTGAAGAGACTTGCGAACAGTTGCCATCTCCTGCTGTTGCTGTTACAAGAAAAGGAGATAATACTGAACAAATGCCATATCAGTGCGATTCCTTTGAGCTAATTAAATGAATATCAAATGACTTATTTATAGAATGTTCTATTTTTGCATTTAACTAACTTCTTCATAGATCTGATACTTACAGTGTCCATCATAATCTTCTTCTGCAACATAGCCATTTCTTTGCGAAGTTCACTTTGTGCACCAGCTAGAAGATTTTCATTGCTCTTCTCCAGCTCTTCCATGCTCTGAAGTTAAGGATAATCTTAATTCAGAACTGTTCATTGTCAAAGGGTTAATTTAAAACAAACAAACAATTATTCAGATTATAATTTAATTTTTACAGCAGCAGTGGTCACTGATAATTGATGAGATTTGTCACAAACTTGACAGACACCATACAGGACTTTGTACTCCAGTCTACCTTCCTGTTTAAACAATATGGACCCTCTGAAACAATATAGACTCTGTAAAGAAAATGGTCTCCTCCACTCAGCATCCGTGAGGTCTCAGCTAGTTATCCTGCATTTCAGTAAAGATAAGAGTTCTACAAGAAAAGATTAAACAGACACCTGTCAGGAATGAAGGATTTAATATTATGATAACCTTGGAGACTTGAAGTAAGGACTATAAAACCCATTAAATTTCCTTTTCTTTGAACACTTCTCCCCAAATAAGGCAAGTAAAGCTTGCTGATTATCTTTCCTTTTGTAATTTCAATTCTGCCTAACCCTATGTATGGGTGTAGTTGCATTTTCCTTGACTTGTATTTAGTTAAGCTTATTTGAGGCTTGATTTCTACCTTTTTGAGCTTCTTTGAGGAGAAAAAAATTGAAGTAATACTTGACCTTCTGTTCAGTTTTTCATCTTTGATCAAGATATTTTTGACATTTTGGAACAGTTACTATTTATTAGTGCTTCTGTAATATTCTCTGTAAATTCTGACTATCTTAAACTAAGCGTTGCTCAATTTCAGATTTATTTTTCAATGCTACCAGACTTTGGGGGAAAAAAAACCCAACAAACATAAAACTAACTGAAATTGTAAAAAGGGACCAGTTAGGAAATTATTTGAATAGAAATTAAGGTTTGTCAGAAACCATCAGACTTTAATCTGCCCTACATACCAGTATATACTGGGGGCCACACAGCTGGAAAGCAGCTTGGCAGAAAAGGACCTGGGAGTCCTGGTAGACACAAAGTTGAACGTGAGCCAACAGCGTGCCCTTGCTACACAACGGCAACAAGCCACCCTTGATCAGTATGATGTGTTTAAAATACATGATCTCTGTAAGCATTGTCCAAAAAAATGGTGTTTGCAGGGGCTCCCAGCAAATACACAAGTTAAGCAGAAAGCAACCTGAAAGTTAAATGGGACTGATTATGTAACCATCCAGCTGGGCCTGTTTTCCCCATAAATCATTATTTCCATCAGACATTTCAGTGACTTCCAATCCCTAACATTCTGTGATTCTGTGACTGCTGACCTTGAATACCAGGTTACAGAAAGGAAAACCCTTTCCAATCAGTGTTGCTTAGGAAGAGATTAAGGGAGTTCTAACTGGGCAGTTTTAAGAGAATTACAGCTGATTTTCTTTAAGGGTCACTTTCCTTAAATGAAGCAGCAATAGGTAGAATGGTTAATGGCAGAAGAAAACTGGTATCTAATTCCCATTATGGGGGATGCAGCTACCAGCAGTAATAAAAACAGTAAATTGCAGCCCAAGATGTATTTTTAATAGATTGTCAAGTTTCACTTTTTAAAGTATGTCTGAAAAAATCTAAAGGAATAATTAAGACAAAATCCTGATGATTTAACTGACCTCTATGACCTTTAAACTGCTACAAAACTGTTTTCTGTTTAGAAAGTATGCTTTGAGGGTTGTAGTTAAATATTTGAAACAGGCAAGCCAGTCAGATCCCCATGAGAACACTTTTAACTAAATCATTTATTAAACAGATGCAGTGTGTGTGCATGTATGAAGAGAACAAGCCATGTTCTTAATAAATAAGGGAAATACACTAATATGAATTTTCATGCAAGGCTGTTGTTTTCCTTAAATGAACCTTAAATCTCCATAATTTCATAAAGGTTGAAATAATACAACTTTCTTAAGCGATGTAATAAGTATCAGCTGCCTTCTAGGAAGAAAATTTACTGTACCTTTAAGAATTGCTCATAGAGTTGCTTAATGGTTTTCAGCCTCTGACTTTGAACTATTCTTGCCTGCTGAAAAACTTTTTGTTGCTGACGAAACATATTCTGAAGCAGAAGCAAAAGAAAAAATTAATCACATTAGTTAACCAAAAGCACTTGGACACTAATGTCATTTATTAGAATCAGAAATTCTGCCTTCACTGGAAGTCTGGGTCATGTAATGTACATCTCCTTGTTCTTATTAATGAAGGAAAGACTGAAGACTGGATTAAGCCCTGCGTCACCTCCTGAGGTTCCTTCCTATCAGAATTACCCCTCTGAGATCCTATGAGGACTGCTACCCAATGCAATTCCCTAGGGTATCCCAGGGAAATATGTCACCTTGGGAAAATCAAAACTTGCAAATGTGTTGGGAGTACAAATACAGCAACATCACGTGATTACATTCCACTGTGCAGCTCCTATCCCCTTTCAGTGATCAAATTCTTGTACATTTATTATATGCAGGCATACTTTTAAGCTATGCGTACTAAAAGACGACTACTTCCTTTACTCCTTTGTTCCCTGAACCCAGAAACTATGGATGCACAGAAACAACACACATCTTTCTTCTCCATAAATGGTCTTGGCTTTTGTGAAGCCATATGCTGGCAATTACTTATTACCGTTTATAAACTTGCAATAAAGTTTATAAATGTACCCCTCTTCACTTTAAAATATACTCCAAAACTTAAAACATTTATAGTTTGAGAGCCACGAAACTGGAATGAAATTTTTTAATCAAGAGGCAAACAATCGTATGTTTGTTTAAACTACATAAAGTGCTTTTACATTTCTTGGGTGTCTAAACAACAATATTCCCTTCTTGTGAAAATACTGTGAAACAAACATGCCACGCTGGAAACCCACCGCTAGTTTTTCTTCCTGCTCCTCTGCTTTCTGCACATCTGAATCCCATTGCTGAAATAAAGTCAAGAACTGCTGGGAGAACTCATGATTGAGCTTCTGCCTGTAAATAGACACTAGCTGTCAGTATGACAAGGGCTATGAAGAATTACAAGGAAAGCTAAGGTTCAACATACACATGGAGCAGAATAAAAGGAGCTGGCATAGATAAAGAAACAGGCTACTCTGACATCTGATCCTAACTGAATACCGTGTTTTGAAAAATTGAACACATACATACACACTTTCTGAGTGAATGCAAATATTTATATATCTATATAGATATATAAAATATATAAAAGGAGACAGCACTCAAATTCAGGTTAAAAATTACAAGTTTTCTTCCTAAAAGTGTCAGCTTTTCTGTGTTTTACTGTGTCTTTCTTGCCCAACTACAGATCTTGGCTTTAACACAACCGATTTATAATGAAAAAATGATTCGCTCATTCATTAGTTCATTACGCTCCAGTTTCTGTATGTAAACCTAAATTTTGTCAA
>NW_010297202.1:0-6605 GCF_000700745.2 Antrostomus carolinensis | reverse complement strand
GGGGGACATTAAAGCTTCTGCTGACTCACATCAATGTTGGGGATTTCTTTGGAAGAGACCACTAAAAACTGGCGTCTTGTCATTTTCTGACTGGATTTTGCTTGTGCCTGTTAGAAATCCAGGTTCTGAGCTTCCACTGGCTGTCCTTGTCCCCTAGCCGGGCTGGGCAGGATGATGTGTCACAGGAGCTCGCTGGCCCCTGGCCCGCTCGGATGGTTCCCCAAGGGCTCAGCTCAGCGCAGCCGGGAGGTGGAGTGCTGAGAACAGGAGCTGCGCTGTGGGATCTGGCTTCTCCTCCTGTTCAGAGACCCAGGGCAGCGCTTGTGCTGGTGTCTTCTCGCTGGGGAGTCCATCCAAAGCTGTTCTGACCAGGGGGTGCAGTCTGCCCTGGGTGAGGAGAAGCTTTCAGAGGTGCCTACCACCACGTGCCACGATTCCTGTAATTCTTGGGCAGAAACTGTGGTATGATGTGACTGATCTTCAGGTCTGACATCACTAGTTAATGTCTGGACACTTCCAGGAGTTCCCCTGGCTGTTACATTGGGAAATGTTTAGATCATTATTTTATCAGAACAGATGTATATGGAAAAGTAAAGCCATGAGAAAAGGGTGGAGATGGGGGAGGAACAGGGAATACCAGCGGAGGATCAAATGTAGGGATCTGGTTGAAGCTTAAGGCACTGGGATGCTCTTTTATATTACTTTATTTCTGCTTTAAAATTAAAAAGAAAAATAATTGACTGCCCAGATTGATTCAGGCTGAGCACAAGGGGAAGCGCATCAGCTTGTGAGTGCAGCTCTCACCTGTGGGGCTCACACAGTCACTTGTGCAGTGGAATTGTACAAGGGGGCTGCACACGCAGACCAAACTCATTTGCTTTCCAATTAGTGACGCTTTTAAAACAAACCATCTGCCAAAACATTCTTTCTAATTCTTCTATTCTGTCAGCAGGCCATTAAGTATCTTGTTTGTCCCATTTCTATTAATCCATTTAAAATAATAAATTCATAGTGATGATGAAATACAAAGTGAAAATCACATCTCCCTCTCACTCACCTCTTCCCTGCAGGGTACGCGGCTGCTTTTTTCCCCTCTGGTTGTACCAGCACTTTAATCGTACAGCTACAACACGCAAATTGTGTCTTGTTTTGATGCCATGTGATGCCATTTGCCTGTTTATCTTTCATGATATAAAAATCCTCTCTTTATTTGGAGCCTCCCTCTGCGGGAGATTGTCAGCTCTGCAACTGGAGCATCTTGGAAGCAGCTTCGAGCCTTGCTGCACTTGGTGTTCCTGTTTTAGTTCCTGGACCTTTGCCTTTGAAATTGCAGCCAGAAAGCCTGACTCTAGAAAACCCTACTTGACAATTTTTGGGGACATCTGAGTTTCTCTCGTTTGTGCTAAGGATCTAAAGCTGCTGGAGAGTGTCCAGAGGAGGGACACAAAATTGGGGAAGGGTTTAGAGGGGAAGGGTGTGAGGAGAGGCTGAAGTCACTTGGTTTGTTCAGCCTGGAGAAGAGGAGACTGAGAGGAGATCTCCTGGGGGTCTAGAACTTCCTCCCAAGGGGAAGAGGAGGGGCAGGCGCTGATCTCTTCTCTCTGGCCACCAATGAATGCCAGGAGCAGAGGGAATGGCAGGAAGATGTGGCAGGGGAGGGTGAGGTTGGCCATGAGGAAAAGGTTCTTGAGGCAGAGGGTGGTGGAGCACTGGAACAGGCTCCCCAGGGAGGTGCTCATGGCACCAAGCCTGACAAGATTCCAGCAGCATTTGGCCAAGGCCCTCAGGGACATGGTGTGAATGTTGGGATTGTCCTGTGCAGGGACAGGAGTTGGGCTCCATGATCCTTGTGGGTCCCTCCCAGCTCACAACATTCGACGATTCAATGATTCTATATATTTCTTTTTTTCTTTTAATTTGTGCTGCAGGAATAGGGAAGAATGTGATCTGTGAGAAAGCTGCTACCTCTGTGGATGCCTTCAGGATGGTCACAGCTGCCAGGTATTACCCGAAGCTGATGAGCATCGTTGGCAACGTTCTCCGTTTCTTGCCTGCCTTTGTGAAGATGAAGCAGTTGATAGAAGAACACTATGTGGGCAATGTGATGATCTGCGACGTACGAGTCTATGGGGGAAGCCTGCTCAGCCACAAGTACAACTGGATCTGCGATGAGCTGATGGGGGGAGGTGGTCTGCATACAATGGGCACCTACATTATCGACCTCCTAACTCACCTCATTAGCAGGAGAGCAGAGAAGGTCCATGGTTTGCTCAAGACTTTTGTGAAGCAGAACACAGCTATAAGCGGGATCCGCCACGTCACTAGCGATGACTTCTGCTTTTTTCAGATGCTAATGAGCGAGGGTGTCTGTTGCACTGTGACTCTCAACTTCAACATGCCTGGATCATTCCTCCATGAAGTCATGGTTGTTGGGTCTACTGGTCGCCTCATAGCTCGTGGGACGGACTTGTATGGGCAGAAAAACACTGCGCTCCAAGAAGAACTACTGTTTACAGACTCTCTGACTGTCAACAAGGGCCTTTTAGATAAGGGGTTTAAAGACATCCCGCTGCTGTACCTGAAAGGAATGGTGTACATGGTGCAAGCCCTGCGGCAGTCTTTCCAAGACCAGGAAGACCGTCGGACGTGGGATCATAAACCTGTCTCCATGGCAGCCTCTTTTGAAGATGGTCTGTACATGCAAAGTGTAGTAGAGGCCATCAAGAAGTCCAGCAGGTCAGGGGAGTGGGAGGCTGTGGAGGTGATGACCGAGGAACCAGATGCCAATCAAAACCTCTGCGAGGCGCTTCAAAGAAATAACTTATGAACGTTCCTGCTTTGGAAAATAGGACGGTTAACAGGTCTGGCTACAATGCAAAAAACCTCTCCGTTTTTAAGATACGTAGATTCTTATTTAATAACTTGAGTTCCTTGGGTTTTTTTAAACGTGTAAAATATGTCGTGTTCTGATAGAAACTGTTCGGATTGAAATCGTTTAAAGAGTTTTAAATGTTTCCGTTTTTTTGCAAACGGTTAATTTTTGTCTTGGAGACTGGTAGGAAAACTTGAATTGCCCTTTGCACTTGCAGTGGCTGAAGTGAAGGCTGGGACCTCTGCCATTGCCTGGCTTGGAAAGGGACACAACCCCTGTTGCACAGGTCGCTTATTTTAACAATTTTGACGTGAGAGCGCATAGAGCAAGATCAGGGAGTATTTGGTGTTCAGATGCCTTTTCCTTCTCTCTTGGAGACTGATTAAGTTTTACTCCTTGGTTTGTGAGATTTTTGTACCACAGTTTGGTGATGTAACAGATCTCTCAACTCCTATAGGACAAAATTTAGAAGGAATGGATTAAAGTCACGTAAGGATCAGCATTTTGGCTTCCTGCACTTGGCAAATCTCTTTCAAATTCCTTTACATTGGTATTTTATTTAAATGATGCTATAAATTGTCTGTTGACAGTGTCTTGTCAGGAAAATCTTCAGGAAGTCTGTGATGATTTATGCAATTCTTCCTTACCTGTAGACCTTACTCCTTCTACTCAAGAGGCTGCCTGCATCCAGCAGCTTTTCCCCTAAGCTCCGTGTCCGTCGGTTGTGTTTACTGCCTGGCAGCACCGGTGCCGTGACTGCGGGGCCACGTTCTCATTCCTGTGACTGTTAATAAATAAAGGCCTCCCAGGGTCACAGCATTTCCACGGTGTCGTGGGTAATGAAGTTGTACAGCATTAACCTTCCAGGGACTTGAAGATGGAAGTCAGGAGGTATTTCCTACCTCTTGTAACGTGCTGGCTGGGTAATTGTCACACTACACGCATCCTGATAGTTGAAAGAATGGGGACTGAACTGTCATGGGTAAGTCTGCTCTTGATCTCAAACACTGGATATTAACCCTCTAGCCCTGCCCATCCTCACGCCCTCCTGCAGCTTGTGTCCAGGGGAGAGATCTGTTGGCAGATCAAGGGTGGAAGTTCATTCCACTTAAGAAACGTTCCTCTCTGAGGCAGGTATGCGGAAGGGATAGTCCAATTTTACTACATTTATTTTGTGTACTTGAAAGCTTTTTTTTTTTTTAAATGTATTTCCCACTAAATTGTAACCCTGTGTATTTATGTGTATTAACCTGCAAACTGCTGTTTCATAAGCTGGTCCTTCCTGAAAAGTATCTTGTTTTCTACAGAAATAAAAAGTTGTGTTTGTTGAGGGCATTCTTTATGCAGCTGTGTGCTTGTGTTTAATTTGCTCAAGCTGAAACTGTCCTAATAAATGTGAAGAGGAGAGACATACAGCTGGAGCTCAGTACCTGTTGAGTCCTTCCCTCCTTCTGTGCTCTTTTGCTGCCAGCTGGCCAGCTCGGGTGTGCAAGAAGCTCTGTGGTATCTAGCAAAATAGCTCTGTGCTATCCTAGCATCATCCATTTATCACCAAGGGAAAGTAAGTCACAGAATCGTAGTGGTTGGAAAAGACCTTTAAGTTCATCAAGTCCAACCATGAACCTCACACTGCCAATCCCACCTCTAACCCATGTCCCTGAGCACCTTGTCTGCCCACCTGTTAAATCCCACCAGGGATGGGGACTCCACCACCTCCCTGGGCAGCCCATTCCAATGCATGAGAACTCTTTTGGTGAATAAATTTTTCCTCAGATCCAACCTAAACCTCCCTTGGTGCAACTTGAGGCCGTTTCCTCTTGTTCTATCACTTGGTACCTGGGAGAAGAGACCAACTCCCACCTCTCTCCACCCTCCTTTCAGGGAGTTGTAGAGAGTGAGAAGTTCTCCCCTCAGCCTCCTTTTCTCCAGGGTCCCACCAGAAGAAATGGGTTGAAGAGAGAAATCTCTGGTGCAAATCCCACCAGAGATTTCCCATCTCTTTGCTGTTTCCCTCAGCTGTGGAGCTGCTGGTTTTGGAGATCCTCTTTCCTATCTCAAACTTAGCCTGTCAACTTTTGTGATTAACAGGTTCTTTATTTTTCTGCCTGACTCATCATAGAAATTGCTGGAAGACCAACTAAGAAGCAGAATCCCCACAGTATGGATGGAACCACTTTCTTTGCTCAGTGTGTAAATCAGGTATTTACCTTTGGGTATTTACTTTCAACACGTTAAAACTCTTGATAGAACCAAGTCTACCGCCGTGCTGTTGTAGAGGGTAGGAGTGTGGCTGCTCCCGTGCTCCGCGCAATCTCATCTCTGCTCTGAGCTGGATGGGAAAAGCACATGAAATTTATTCCCTGTTCCCAGCTGTAGCAGGTGGAGCAGCGAGAGCTGAATCTCTGCAGACCTCCCTTTACAGGTAGAGGACTGGTGTTCCTCAGCCATAGCTCTGAGTGTCTCATGTCTGTGATGTCTATGTGCTATGTAAAGCAGGTGAGATCATATCTCCCGAGTTCACCTGGAAGCGGCCACCTTTGTTCAAACAGAACAGCTCTGGCTTATCTCACGCCAGTTTTGGATCTGTTTTGAACTGAGGACCTTCCTTTGTGCCTTTGTCAGTACATTTGTACTGGGCAGAAAATCCTAAGATACAACTACTCCTGCAGGAGAAGGAAGCACAAAACATCTCCAGATGATCCCAGTGAAGGAAGGAGGGTGCTAAGGCTCCTGAGTGAGTAAGAGACCTGACCACAAAAGCATCCAGAGAGGTGAAACAGACTTCTCATAGGCTGGCTACACCCCCAGCCCCCAGCTGCCCTGCACAGGCAGAGTGAGATGGTGGCTCCTTTGGATGCAGCAGGTCCCTGTTGTGGAGTCCAGGTTCTCCTGTGCCATCCCTGTTGGTCTAGCACTGAAGAGTGGAAGCACCTGCTGGTTGGTGCTGCTCACAGAGCAGGATCTGGCCACGCTCTGCTGGCTGCCAGACTGAAAGGCAGCACCGCATCATCCCCTCCCGTGTCCCTGCGTGGAGTGTTCTCCAGCAGCTGCTCTCAAGGCTGGTCCCCAGCCTCCTGCTTTTCACGCACAAGGAAGGGATGACAGCACACACATCCTCAGGCCAAGTGATGTGCAGGTATATTTTATAATGAAACATTGTAGGGGGGGGTTTCAGGCGAATCAGGTTCTCTGCAATGAGGGGAAAAAACAAACCAAACCAATAAAGCCACAGCTGTTTGTGTGGGCCAGGTGATGGTCACCACCCTGCAGGTCAGGCTGTAGCCAAACAGAAAGCTGTGGGGCTATTTATACTGAGGAAAGAGCTGTGGTATCAGGTGAGCTGTGTATCTGAGCATCCTATCAATATCAACCTGCATGGATGTGTCATCCACTTCTGGTGCTGGGATCTCCGGAGCACTCTGGGCCCAGGTATCTGCAAGAGAAGTGAGTGCATCAACAGCCCTGCCACCTCCTGGGACACAGGCACCAGCAGTGTGGGTGGGACGAGCGCTCTGGGGCTCCAGTCTGACCTCCTGCTTGGAGCAGGCCTGTCACCAGATCCAGCTGAGGCTGGCCATGGCTTTGTCCCACCAAGCCTTGGAAAAAAACTCTGGGACCTGGAGACTGCAGTCAACTGAAGAGGGCTGTCCTAAGTGTTTGTACTAAGTTGTTGTCCTAAGGTTGTTGTTAGGTTGTCCTAAGTTGTCAGTACTAGGACCAGTATTATTCAATA
>NW_010297201.1:0-5707 GCF_000700745.2 Antrostomus carolinensis | reverse complement strand
CCCAAACCCAAAACCACAATCCTGGAAGAGCAAGACCAAATGATTCCCCAGAGAATCCCCCAGCTTTCCAATCAACCCTCGTTAATATACTGAACAAGAAAAAATATGATATGGACTATCTTATTGGCATATCCAACTACCAATTTGGGGTTTTGCTGATTACTACACTTCCCCCCTCCCAGTCCTTTTTACTTGCAAGCTAACAAAACATGATGTCCTTGTATGTCATCAACATTCTTCTCATAACAAATCCCATACTGAAACCAAAACACAATGCTTTCTAGCTTCTAAGAAGAAAATTAACTCTATCCTAGCACAACCAGGACAAGAAGATATAATGAAACATGAGAAGACATAACCAAAGCATTTTGTCCTCTATTGGTCTTTTGAGTGGGTAATGCCCAGGGAACTGCAGCTGTTTTAAACTGGATAAACTGAAAGTTGCTGAGGTTAAATCCAGTTGTCTGTCTGTCTGCCTGTGCACAAGAAAGTGGTACCCTGTGGTGGATTAACAATCAGGAACAGCTGAAAAGGTGATGGAACAGTGCCTGAACTGTCTGCAGACTGTCTTATTATTGTCAATCAGCACCGAGTTTAGCATGCACTGGTATGCAGACTTGTGTAGCTAAAGTGCATTTTTTGTTTATCTGTCTCAGCTGAAAAGACTGCAGGCTTTCAGTGAGGGGGTGGTTGGAGTGGGTAGCTGGGGATAGTAATTGTCATCATACCTGAACCTGCTGCTGAATGCGCATCACCATCAGAAGTGGCAAAGCTAGCTGTGAACAGGTTAAGCCATAACAGAACATGAAAAAATCCCAAGTTAGAACACCTCAAATGTTCTCTCAGATCCAAATCCAAACCAAAGACTGAATACAGTGTAAACCTCACCATCTTAGTCATACATCAGTTAAGGAATTTTGATTCTTTTCAGGGTTTTCCCCCCATCATCCTCATTCTCACCAGAGAAATCAAAAGAGGGCTAATACTTAAGATGAAAGATCAGAAAATTTTCAGATCATGGGCCTCTGCTAAGTGAAAAAGTAGATAAACAAATGCCACATCTCACCCACAGTCAAGCACATAGCATATTTAATTTCTCAAAACAGAGTGGCCACATTGTCAGTAGGTGTCATGTTATTCATCTATATCCAAGTGCAAAACTTTCTTGATCCAATAATTTGCTCCAGTACTCAGATGTCCATGGAGTTACTGAGTACAGAACACAATTTCACAGTGGAATTATATAAACCTGTCTGTATTCAGAATGTATGGTGCTTTTTTGGGTCTCTTTTTTAGAGCTGGATGTCCAGTTCATTGATTTCAATAATTAATGTGCATCTCACAGCACTCCTAACCCCCATATACCTGTTTTCTTTCCCATCAGCTTAAGGTTTATTTTTGACTGGGTACTTTAATATGCACATCTTGATTAAATTGAATTTTGTTATTTTATTTGATTGCTTTACGCAGTGATCTCTCCAACTTCAGATTTTTAATATTTTTTCTTATGCCTTTACCTCTTTCTCTTGTTTTCTGTTGATTATGTGGGGTGGGGATTGTACAGCTACCATGTTCTGTATCTGATCTTCCCAAGTATGGATGGTCTTCTGAAAAGATAGAAGTAACCATTCAAAAAATGAGAGGAAATTAAAGAAAGCTGTGTTGCATATCCATTGGGATATATAAATGCTTATAAATCAGTGACACATACATATGCATATATATTTTTATTATTTTATAATTTAAAAGACCTTTTAAAGAGTTGCTGCAGCCACTCTAGTTACCTGCAATTCCAGGGTGAATTAATGATCCCTGTATACACTTTATGTATTTGTTTTATATTGCATGTCAATAAAAGCACATCAAATTCAAAACCTTTTTGTTTTATGGATGGAAACTTTGAGGGTAAACAGTACAGCAGCTGCCTTGTTAATGAGTTATAGGTCAGTCATTTATTCAAGTCAAAGAAAATACTGCTGTGCTTCCAGCTAAGCAACATAAGTACAGAATGTGACCTCATGCTGCACCAACCTCCTGGCCTAAAAGCAGATAATAAATGTTCATCCACTGACAAAATTATCCACCCTTTTGGGAGCAATCTGAAAAGACAGCAGACCATTACTTCTAGTGTGGCACTGTGGTTCTGGTACAGAGAGAGCACTGTTGGGAGATAGAAATCCAAAGCACATTTACATTGTATTAACTGACCAAGACAGACATGTGGTGCTGTCAGAGATATGTAAAAGCATATCAAAAAGCTTTCTTCAGTGCAACATGTTTCATAGGGGATTAAAAAAAAAAAAAAATTGTATCTCCTCTCCCTTGCTGTCCTCAAATCATAAAGTTGACGTTCTGCTGACAAAATAAGAGATTTTAGCCTATTTAATTCAGCACATTGAAATGCTGTACACTGCCAAGCAGAGACTGATTTGATTGTATCTAACATTTAAAGGAAGAGCATTCAAGGACAGCAGGTACATTCTGGAGCACAGTGTGGAGGACAGAGAAAAGCAAAACCTTTTGCAGTAATTCTCCCCATTTCTGATCTTGCAGTATCATGGAACATAGGAATTCTGTGGGACCTCTCATTGAGAGTCTCATTGCTACAAGGAGGTAACAAACAGCAGTCATGTCTTCCCTGACCTACAGACACAGTATACAGACATGATGACCTAGCATGTTTGTCACATACAGAGTGTCAGCAGCATGAGTAGATGGAGAAAGAACCGAGCTCCTGTTGATATCTCTGTCTGCTCTCCTCCCTGCTCTACTTCTGAGAGCCCATTTGGACCACAGCCTTGCAGAGAGCAACAAAGCCTAGAAGAGGGCAGGTGAAAAGACAGAGCAAGGACAGATGGTAATCTCAACAACTCTTAAGTCCTGTAGGAGGCTTTGAGAAACATGGGAGCAAAAAGGGGTAATGGCTCTAAACTGGAAGAGGGTAGATTTAGATTAGATATTAGGAAGAAATTCTTTAGTGTGAAGGTGGTCAGACACTGGCATAGGTTGCCCAGAGAAGTGTAGGTGTTCCCTCCCTGGAAGTGTTCAAGGCCAGGTTGGATGAGGCTTTGAGCAACCTGGTCTAGTGGAAGATGTCTCTGCTCATGGCAGGGCCCTTCTAGCCCCAAACATTCTATGATTCTATGAAAACAGGAAGCTTGTTTAGGGACTTAAAATTGCCCTAGTCCTCTTTTTGACTGCACAATGTTCCACAAAAGGTGTAGTAACTGCCTTGTCCCACATTTTAAAATTCTTTTTAAAGCAGAATCCTTCAGAAAGTCACTCTGCATATGACACGTCCTTCCTCCATCTCTAGCTTGAAGTATGTAAATTGTTTTGGGTGGATTTCCAATTCTTGAGACCTGATACCTGCATCAGTTCCCAGGGAGACCAAACAAGATTATCTTTGCTCTTTGAAGCCCAGAAGCATTTGCAGGGTTGATGTAGCTTGGTGTTGCACAGTCGAGGAGAGGTGGTTTGATGTATACAATCAGCAGATATGGACATGAATGACACTATGTAGTCTAACTGCCTATTATTGCAAACAAAAACAGCATAGAATGGCAGTACAAGAGAACTGGGAGAAAAGGAGGAAAAGTCCTGTAATAGAGAAGGAGAGAAGTAATATAGGGGGGAAGGAGAGAAGTAATATAGGGTGGAAGGAGAGGAGTAATACGGGGGCAAAGGAGAGGAATAATATGGGAAGGAAGGACAGAAAATGAGAACAAAGGGAAGGTCAAATCTTTATACTCACTCAACTCGGTGAAGTGGAAAAAAATAAATTTCTGATGAAAACAAAAAGTTGGAGGTGTTCGTTTGTTGGTTTGTTTTTTTTTTTCCTTATATTCTCAAACAGTGCGGTAGATGGGAAAAAAATAAAGAGTTCGTGAAGCTAAACCTCATCTGGATTCAAATCCACTGGCTCCTATTTATTCTTCCCAAGTATCTGACTTCATAATTTGGAACAAAGCTAATTTATATATACATTTTTCAATTGCTTTTTATTTAACTGAAACCTTTAACTGTGTTTGCTGGACAGAAGTCAGTCCAAAAGTAAAACAACTCCAGAGTAAAATATCTTTCTTGATACATCTTAAACTCAAATACAAGCTCTACTCTTGGTCTTATTACCCCCCGAGACTGAGTTTTCATTGATTTTTTGCAAGTAGGGTCGAGCTCAAATGACCTTCCTGGTGTGAGCAACTTGAATAAAAGCAATGGAGTTCAGCAGGAGTTAGACATTGTGACTACAACCCCAGATGAAGTCTGATTTGTTCTGTCTTACATGGAGGTTAATTCATGCTAATTAGTTCCCTGTAAAGTCAAAGGACTCCATGTCATCCATTGCTTTTAAAAATCTCAAGAGGATCACAATGCCATGGGTATAAACCCAGTTATATACCCACTCACATGAGAATTCACACTGCTGAGTGGTACATTCCTTGTCTACGAGATTAACAGCGAAAGGCTCCTGAAAAGAGTGGGCTCAGTAGAACCCTGACATAACTTAACTATATATGCACATAATGACCCCTGTGGAAAGTACCACCCTATTCCTTCATTTAGAGAGATCTTACAGAGACTTTTGCTAAAGATCCAGCTGCAACAGTTGGATATCAGCAACAACTTTCAGGATTTCAAAATACTTTGCAAATGTTTTCTCATAAGTAAGGTAAATGCACAGTGTTCTTAGGCTTATTTAACAGATTTGGAGGGGGGGTCTTTTTCCCCTATGTCTAGTAATTAACATAAGTTTACAAATATACTTTAATTACACATAAAAACAGAATAAATATTTTTGCAACATTTTGATTTAAACAAGCATTTAATTAAGCCTTATTAAGACCTATCATACACTTTGCATATGACAGGCTATTATAAGTGCATCTCCTCTGTAGGTTTTCAGCATTGGAGGAAATTATATTATTTGACATGGGCAGCCTGGTATGTAATTGACTCAAAATTGCAGATGCAATAAATAATTATTATTAAAAACACATTAACACTGTAATAACTAGGTAGTCATTTTCATGGCTCTCAACAAGCCACTACAGCTGAAAGTGCATCAAGCAGCACTTGTAAGGTATTGAAGATCTGGCAGGATTGTAGCTTCAATGGTAGTTAAAAAGTCTGTTATTCAAGTTACTCTCAGTTTTTGAGGTTAGGGTATGGCTCCTTGTCACTACTTAACTCACTCTGTGCCAGCTGTCATGATGCAATCTTCTGAATTAATTTGCTTCAACCCTACAATACTAAAACTTTACAAGTTATAGGGCCAAAAATATCAATATCTCAAAAAGTTGATTTTCGTTCCCTGTGATTTCACCAAGTTCCTCTGAGAACTAGTACTCATGCTTTAATCTGGTACTTCATGCTTGACTTCGTGCCTGACTAAAACTTAGCGTTTGACAGAGCACACACAGGGGAATCTAGATTTCTTCTAAAGAGAACTGCGCTTCCTGAGGGAGAATTAATTAAGTCCAGTTTTTGACATTATTTTAAATCATCAATTAGTGTTATTTTTCCTATCAACTTTCATTTTTTCTCTCCTTTCTGTGAATGTTCTTTTACCTTATTTTTATTTCTTTTTGCCTTCTGTCCTTTACAGGGAAAAATGAATGAAAAAACAGTTGATTTCATTTGTACTGAAATACTAGACCAAGTTTAAAGACTTCTATACACACATTTGTGCCAACATTATGAGTTT
>NW_010297200.1:2215-7185 GCF_000700745.2 Antrostomus carolinensis | reverse complement strand
CCCCAACATTCTGTGATTCTGTGATTTGTTGGAGGAACCAACAAATGGAAATCAACTTAAGCTAGTAGAGTTAGATTAACCTCCTCTTTAAGATATGCCTCCTGCACTCACTGTCCATTTTGCAAACATTTTATCTAGTCTTCCCCCCCAAAAAAAAAAGATGGCATTTCACCTACCTCCATTTATGATATGACTCTGAGGGACTTAATTAAGATGTCTAGTAACATGTCAGGAGCCTAAGGTATTCTGCCTGGACACCAGCTGCCTTTCTTAGGTGCATGGGTCATCCATAGCTTCTTGTCATAGCTGCCAGCCCTGTGTCATGAATACTTTAAGTAACTGAAAATGATACTAGGCACCAGTGTTCAGACAACTGAATCAGCCTGGCTTGCTTTTTCCCTGCATCTCATGAATCTGATTTGGTAACCTTGACCTTGACCACATCAGTTCTTCCTGGAGTCCTGACCTCTTGGTCATGCATCCTCAGCAGCTGGTGGAGGCTGCATGGTGTCCATTCAGGGTAGACACATGGTTTCCTCTACAAGAAAAACAGCATGTGGGAGGATGAGGGGTGTAGGCAGGGGCACACCCACCCGGATGAGAAGATGGGATATGAACATCTGGGCCTGAGAACCAGGATGTGCACCTGTCTGTGGGGACTGGGCATGGTCTAGACTATGTCTAGACATGATCTAACAAAAAGTACTAGTTTTTTGGCTAGGGGAAGCTTGAAATCTGCCCAGGTGGAGCAAGAGGGATGCTGAATCAATAGCCCTCATCCAGCTGCCTTAGGATATATTAATAATGGAAAATTCTCAAGTATGGTAGTTTTCACAGCTCTGCTGGTGATCTGGCAGTCTTGCCACTGCTGGGGAGAAGTAGCTTTGAACTGGGTTTGTGGACATGAAATGAACTCACATTATTCATCATACAACTTATAATTGCTGAATTTGGTAAGAAAACTATAGTTCTGACAATTTTATAGAAAAAATGAAAGTTTATATACTTACCAGAAAAATATGCTCATATATATGAAAGCACTTTTCTATTCACAAACACATTATTCAAACCAAAAATAAACTATTCCTCCCCATACTCCCCAACCCAACAGTTCCAGGTTATATTCAAGCTTCAGACCATGCAACTCAGTTTCTTTAAAAACGAAGGCTGTGTCTGAAAAAGAGACAACTGTCTCTTTTGGACCTGGGTATTAATTTCTATGAAGACAGAGCAGGGGAGCCAGATCTTCCCCCAGAGGTCTTCAGGGGGCTGTTGCTTCTTCCCACTCATGTTCCAGCATAATTGGGTGCTAATTTTAGGAGGTCTGATGCTTTTCCCAGAGGAGAAAAGATCAGTGAAGATCTTTCAGTTCACTTGATCTTCTCCCACTGAAGATCAAGTGAACTGAACGTCTAAGATAAGTAATGAAGTTGTGAATTACATCCAAGAGTAATAGAGGCCTTTAAAATAAACTTTTTTTAAAAAAGCTGTCCTTAATGGAGTTCATCCAGGCCAGAACTAGTAGATTTGTGCAATTCTTCACAATTTCATCTGGATTAAGAAACTCCTCAGGTTTCAACTTCAATTATTTCCTCAATGGTACGTTGAGGCTATTCTATAGCCTGCTACCTAGTAGAGAGGTGTTGATTTAAACTAATTACAGTCAAATCTATCTTTCCTTTATCTGTTCCCTCTAGTGTTTTCAGATCACTGCAGATTTTGCAATAAAGGATTTAATTGATAGAAATATCAAAGGAAATATTTCCTTTAATAATTTTTGATCACAGAAACTTTTTCTTTGCTGTGATGTCTAAACTTCTTTAGATGTATTCTCAAAGAGATTGCTTGCTGTGTCACTGTTTTCCTTTGACATTTAGCAGGTACAAAATCTCTGTATAATGTAAATTATTTAACTGAAGACAACCAATGTGTGATGATGAACTATAGACCTGTGTTACTATCTTTAGTAGTGATTTGTAATTATAGTTCAATTTGAGAATGGATTGATAGTGAATCGCTTAAGCTTTCCAATCTGTTCTGGACTGTTGTCCATAATGAAGCTGAATATTCAATTTTCCCTTTAAAAAGCATCCTGAACAATACTCCACGAGTATTGTTGGAGTTTCATATATATATTTTGTCACAGTCAAGGACTCCCAGCAGTGCAACAGGTAAAGTGTCATTTACTCCATCTCTTAATATTACCACTGGTTTCTGAACCAGATGGTGTTTTGCTTCTGTGCAGGTTGCAGGGGCACTCATGTAAATGCTACTGAATTTGAGTTGCTTTTTTTCTGATCATGGTGAAAGTGAATTTTTTTCTTTTTCTTTTGCCCACTGTTCTTTGGAGAGGTGCTGTACTCTTTCATAAGGGGAGCTGCGGTGATTGCCAATTTTTTTTAACAGCACTCACAATTATTTGCCTTCTTAGGATACAGGCAGTTACCAGAAGTCACGCACTGTCTTCAGCAGTTTTCATTACAGCACTCATTTTACATATGTACAGGGAAAATACAGCTTCTCTCGGGGAATATTTAACTATGATTTTCCTCCTTCCACAAACGTCTGCCAGTCCCAGGAATGAACTTTCTCTCTGAGGCGGACAGTGGGGCAAAATCCTTGCCCACCTTGTCCAGGCAGTAAGTGAAGAAGTTGCAAGCTGCCTCAACTGTCAGCCCTTTATCAGCAGTTCTTTAACCTACACATTGTTTATACACTTGTTTATGGACCAGTTTATCCAAGAGAGCACTCCTTCGCCCTTCCCAGCTGGGACTGGGGAGCAGAGGGGTGCTGTGGTAGGGCTGCTGCAGAGCAAGGGCTCACTGCAGAGGGACACCTTGCCACGTGCAGGCTTTCTGTAGCAAAAATGAGAGAAAATATTTATTTTTGCTGTGGTTAACAACTACTCAGAGGCTTTGGAAAGGTTGCACCTTAAAAGTATTAGAAAATCCAAGCTCTGAGGTGTCAGTTGAGTCTTGGAACGCACTGAAATGGTTTCTTTCTGGATTCTTTGGGGGGGAGAGAAAAGTTTTTGGCAGGCTGCTGAATTTTCTTTGTGAAATTTCACCTGTTCTCATAACATGTAATCTAAGAACCACAGAAAGCAATTGGAAAAAGTTACTATGGTTTTGTCCAGCTTCAGACTGGGCCTTTTACCCTGAGCTGGGAGTATCTAAAACCAGCGTCAGTTATGGGGTTTGGTGCTGGCAGCACAGGCAGAAAGGGGTCACAGAGACGAAATCTAACTGCAAATCTGTATCCAAACACATTGTGCCACATAACTTTGGGCAAGAGATGAAACAAAATGATCTCCCTTGGGGTTGGGAGAGATAGCAGCACTTTTCTACTCCAAAGAAACGCTCTGAGGATTAACAGATGTGCAGCTGTGAGCAATGTCTATCTGTGAGTGAGGATGAACAGATGTGTGGCTGTGAGCGATCTCTGTCTGTGAGCAGGGCTGTAACACCCTGGAGGGATGAGAGAGAGCAGGGGGGAATCTGTAACCCCATGGGCACCTTGAGATCAACTGCAGCCCTGGTGAATTATCCCTGCGGTGTACAGATTTCAAAACCAGATTTTTCCCTCTCACATTTTTCCAAATGCAGTTAATTTCAGCAAACTCAGATAATTCACTAAACAGCTAATAGTTCTAATTTTGCTAGTTGCTTCTCGCAAATGCTTAGACTAGAGACAGCTTTGCAAGACTCTGTAGTATAGTAAATATAATAATCTATTTGCTTTGTTAATATGTAACGATTTATTATAACTTTTTTTTAAAAAAATTCTCTAATTCCTGATCAACACACACTTAAATACACTCTTACCTATACAGGTTTGAGTGTTTTAATCCATTTGGTTGTTTTAATTTTTAAATTCTATAATAGTAATGAATGGCATATTCTGACAATTTCTGCTCTTAATGATTATGCCCTGAAATAGCTGGTGTGAAAAAAACAATCTAACAAACCCAACCCAAACACCAAAGTGTTTTACCCAATGTGTTATGCATTTGTTTGCTAAGACAGCATTTCTCTCCCTTGACTGCAATCCTTTCCAACAGATAAATCAGCACAAGGTGGTGCTAAACAGCACACCAATGATATTTTCCCTTTATTCAGCCCCGAAGGGAACTTAAAGAAAAGGCAGTCAGTATATAATCTCCATAACACTGTTAAAAAATCTTTTTAAAAAATTAATTCATTTATTTGTCACTGTCTTTAGTGGCTGGGAGAATTTCCTCAATAAAGCCTGCCCACTATGGCTGTCAAAGATGTTTTCTCTGAGAAGTGTGGACCCCTAGTCTTTGGATTAATGTAATAACTTCATGTTAGGCTTACCCTAGAGAAAAGTGTAACCATATCTACTTACTATTTGTAAGTGGATGCTGGTATTTTTCACCTCTGTTCATAGAATCATAGAATCATAGAATCATAGGATGGTTAGGGTTGGAAGGGACCTTAAAGATCATCTAGTTCCAACCCCCCTGCCATGAGCAGGAACACCTTCCACTAGACCAGGTTGCTCAAACTCTCATACAGCCTGGCCTTAAACACTTACAGGGAGGGGGTATCCACAACTTCCTTGGGCAATCTGTTCCAGTGTCTGACCACCCTCACAGTGAAGAACTTCTTCCTAATATCTAATCTAAACCTCCCCTCTTTCAGCTTAAACCCATTTCTCCTTGTTTTGTCATTAACTGCCCTTATGAAAAGTCCCTCCCAAGCTTTCTGTAGGCCCCAGAGTTCCACAGCTCTTTGGGTTTTCTGAGAAAATCTGTACAGCATGCATGTTATAGGCTTAAATTACAGGTTTCTGTCATTCCTTTGGACAAATTGCTAAAGAAGATGAAAATGCAAAATGAGTGGAGAAGACTAAGGCTAAAGCAACTATGTCATCTACCTGGACTTGTGCAAGGCGTTTGACACCTGCCCACAAGACATTCTTGTCTCTAAATTGGAAACATGTGGGTT
>NW_010297200.1:0-1837 GCF_000700745.2 Antrostomus carolinensis | reverse complement strand
TCTGAAGAGAATGACTTGGGAGTGGGGGTGAATGAGAAGCTGAACACGAGCAGACAATGTGCACTTGCAACCCAGAAGGCCAATAACCGTATCCTGGGCTGCATCAAGAGAAGCGTGGCCAGCAGGTCGAGGGAGGTGATTCTGCCCCTCTACTCCACCTCTACTCTCGTAAGGTCCCACCTGGAGTACTGCGTCCAGTTCTGGAGCCTCCAACACAAGAGAGGCCTGGAACAACTAGAACAAGTCCAGAGGAGGGTCACGAGGATGATCAGAGTGCTGGAGCACCTCTCCTATGAGGACAGACTGAGAGAGTTCTGGCTGTTCAGCCTGGAACAGAGAAGGTTCTGGGAGATCTTATAGCAGCCTTCCAATACCTGAAGGGGCCTACAAGAAAGCTGGGGAGGGACTTTTCATAAGGGCAGTTAATGACAGAACAAGGGGAAATGGGTTTAAACTGAAAGAGGGGAGGTTTAGATTAGATATTAGGAAGAAGTTCTTCACTGTGAGGGTGGTCAGACACTGGAACAGGTTGCCCAAGGAAGTTGTGGATGCCCCCTCCCTGGAAGTGTTCAAGGCCAGGTTGGGTGAGGCTTTGAGCAACCTGGTCTAGTGGAAGGTGTTCCTGCTCATGGCAGGGGGGGTGGAACTAGATGATCTTTAAGGGCCCTTCCAACCCAAACCATTCTATGATTCTATGATGAGTAATCATAGATAGTGAGACTTGAATGTCCAACCAGGTTGAGGACTGGAGCTCCAGGGAGAATGGATACCTCTTCACCCACGAGGCTCTCTGTTCTCCATGCTGATGCTTTGCCTTCATCAGGGAGAGACATAGTGTTTGACTGGCTGCTGACCTCTTTGCTTTGCCTGCCAACAGAAGTGCTAATCAGATATTTTGTTTTCTTAGCACCAGATCACCTCTCCTGTGAAAATGCTTCTGGGATGCAAACTGGAAGGGATGAACATCTTTAAAAACATATTTATTTTTTTATTTTTTAGGAGTAGGCAAAACTGGTCTTTCTAAAAAAAACCCCTGGCTTTTGCTAGTAAAAACAAAGTCGATCAGCTGGAATCAACTAGACAGAGAACTATACTTACTGACTCTGTGTCTCTTGAGGAATCTTACCCCATAGATATTTGGCAGTACTTTGACATTGTATCTGTACCTCAGAGACTTTATTTGGCATGTACTGCCCTTTAATAACATGTTTTATGGATCGCAAATGTCTTTAGGAAAGCCTAGAGCATTATTTCCTTTTGCAAAACAATAGAAGGTTGAAATGGGTTCACAGAATCACAGAATCACAGAATATTAGGGATTGGAAGGGACCTCTGGAGATCATCTAGTCCAACCCCCCTGCCAAAGCAGGAACCTAAACAAAATTACACAGGAAGGCGTCCAGGCAGGTCTTGAATGTCTCCAGAGAAGGAGACTCCACAACCTCCCTGGGCAGCCTGTTCCAGGGCTCTTTTACCCTCACCGTAAATAAGTTTTTCTCAAGTTTAAGCGGAACCTCCTGTGTTCCAGCTTACACCCATTGCTCCTTGTCCTACCATTGGGCATCACCGAGAAGAGCCTGGCTCCATCCTCATGACATTCGCCCTTTACATATTTGTAAACATTAATTAGGTCTCCCCTCAGCCTCCTCTTCTCCAAGCTAAAGAGACCCAGCTCCCTCAGCCTTTCCTCACAAGGGAGATGCTCCACTCCCTTAATCATCTTCGTGGCTCTGCGCTGGACTCTCTCAAGCAGTTCCCTGTCCTTCTTGAACTGTGGGGCACAGAACTGGACACAATATTGCAGACGCAGCCTCACCAGGGCAGAATAGAGGGGGAG
>NW_010297199.1:0-477 GCF_000700745.2 Antrostomus carolinensis | reverse complement strand
ATTGGTAATAAATTAAAATTTGTTTTTCCCCAAGTCAAATCTGTTTTGCTCAGGCCAGTAATTGGTGAGTGATCTCTCTCTGTCCTTATCTCAACCCACCTTTAGTTATATTTTTCTCCCGCTGCCCAGTTGAGGAGGGGCAGTGATAGGGTGGGTTTTGGTGGGCATCTGGCATCCAGCCAGGGCCATCCCACCACAAAAATAAACCAAAGTTTCTTTTCTTTGTATGAACATTTCCCTGGGATTTTGTCACTTAGCTAAGAGGAGCTCTCTGCCAAATGGGATTTGGTCCCTTGCTTCTTTGCTAGCTTGCTTGCTTACTTCCTTCCCTTAGGCTTCTGAGATTTTAAATCATATTCTTGTACTCAAGACTGTTCTTGCAACTCAATCACTACACAAGACCTATGTCCTTTATCCTGGTGGAACAGCTGCTCAAATAAAGAATGGCTGTAATCAAAAGGGCCAATTAGTTTGTAG
>NW_010297198.1:0-2202 GCF_000700745.2 Antrostomus carolinensis | reverse complement strand
AATCTACTGTCCCTGTGACAATGTAATACTTTTGAGGGATGCTAGAATGACCAGGCTGTGACCTGTACTTCTATTTATCCACTAAACAGGTATAGGCAGTGGCATTAACAGCTTTCTCTCACATCTCTGCCTCGACTGTTGGCTAGCTTGTTAGTATTCTGGGGTTTTCTGATCTTGTAAGGGGAGGTGAGGGAAGAGATGCTTATGCTAGTGATTTTCATACCTGCTTTTAAGAGAGAAGTAACCTGAGTTGGTTCATCAGAGAAATCTGGAAGGTAGAAAGTATAATGAGAAAAGAGGTGTTTTCTTCTGTTCCTGGCTGCTGCTGTTTGTACCTGTCCTCCTCAAGCACGTGAAGCAGCTCATGGAACAGATGGTTCTCACTTCAAATAAAAAAAATAGTTTTTAATTTTCCTTTTGTGTTTTCAGTGAGCAGAATTTGTAGAACGCTGAAAACTGGTGAGGAAACTCTTGCTGAGACATGTCCAACAAAATGCCTTTTTGTACTGCTTCTGACTTGCAACATTATTAGCCTTTCTTCATACATAGGGTTTGCCAAATTTATACAGACATCGAGAAGGCTTACAAAGCTCAGTCTGAAAACCACAGTTTTTAAAAATGTGATGGTAGGAGGTAGAATTCGGTATCATAAGGGTTTTACTCAATTCTTTAACTATCAAAAATATTATGAGGTAGGTAAAATACCAGAATTCAAGGTGGAGGCAACACATTCAGAGCAAAAGATGTCTGTAATTAGTTTTGTAAGTGGAGATAAATATGGTATGGTAGAGTGAAAGCAGCTGGAAAATAGCAACAGCATACTCAGAAAACTAAAGGCAAGACTAGAGATGCAGGTACTGGCTGCCACAGTTTTTGTTGTTGTCAAACACATTAATTCTCACGAGGTTGGAATATTAGAATGAGTGGAGCAATTTCTAATTTCATGCTCATATTCATGCAAAACTCAGGAACATCAGAGGAACTGGGAAGACATGACAGCAATAAATTCATTAAAACCTGGAGATTGAACTGGAAATACTATATTATAGAATGATTCATGGCTTAATTTTTATTTTGAGTTCATAAATAACTACACATTTCATGAAATCACTGTAATATGCTTTGCACACATTGTGCATCTGATTTTTTTTAACCTGATTTTTTAATGAAACGAGGCTGATGGAATCACGCTGTCTCTGTCATTGTCCCTCCTAATGGCTTTTGAACTTGGTGACACTTCAGCGACATTTGACAGAGAGGTAGAAATCTCGAAGCAGTTTAATCATTAGGACCTTCATGAATGTAGAAAGCTGGATAAAGGAAAGAGGTTGTATTCTTCCTTCTACTGAGGCCCATCTTTTGGATACCAAAGAATCCATGTGAACGTGGAGCCTCAAGACACAACTCTGTACGCAAGAAGGCTGTAGGATATCTGCCTCCTTGTGCTTTACTTGAGAGGTATATAAATAAGGGACAGAGCCCAGAAGGATGCAAAGCATTTAAGAACTTTTTCATCAGGGAAGATAAAGATCAATACAGGGAAGATAAAGATCAATCAAGACAAAAGTCTCTGACTTTTATAAAAGTCAAACTCTGAAAAGTAAAGCACTAATGAAAGTGTGCTGTTTGGTTTGAGCTGGGTTTTGCACAAGGGCTGTCCTGCAGCACAGCTGTGAAGAGCAGGCACTTGGCGAGGATGTTGAAAGCAGGGAGAGTACTAAAGCTGCCCATAGTTCTCAGTGCGGCTTCACATGAGGAAATGAAGGTTTTGTGGTGAAAGGTCCATGTTGTGAAGTTACAAGGTCCTTTAGGAAAAGAAGGGAGAAAAAAAGATTTTACCAGCAGTTCTTCGACTATGTACATGATATGAGTATACTTGAAACAAAAAAAAAAAATGGAATAGTGCTGAGACTTGCTGTCTTAAGCTAGGGCAGATGTTTACTTCCTAGACACTTCACTTAGCTGATCTTAATATATATGTCAGGTGCAGAAGTGCTGCTTCTTCCAGCAAATAGTGCTTTTCCCCATCCGCTCACCAGCCTGACCGTGGGATTCAGCAAAACAGCTGCTGACCACCCTTTGCCTGTTGGCGTGTCCCTGTATGGCCTGGCTCTCCTCTGCGGGCAGAAATGCAGAAAATAAAGAATTCCTGGGTTAAGATTAACTTCTAGAATCCCAAACATAAATACAGACTGGGTGATG
>NW_010297197.1:0-6576 GCF_000700745.2 Antrostomus carolinensis | reverse complement strand
CCAATCTATTCTATGCTTCTATGCTTCTAACCTGATGCTGTCAACTCTGCGGGGGTTTGTTCCTCTAGTACCTACACCAGCCAGTCCAGAGGGCAGCACTGCGCTCACCTCACACAGACAATACTCAAAGTGAAGCAGAAAGCAAGCTGAGGCAAGCCATTTTTATGTTCTCTTTGATCATTTTTAGGCTGTGATATCACTATAGTGAGCAAGAGGTGTGTGTAATGCCACTGTGCCCAGTTGCTCCTACTGATCATGTGCTTACAATTGCTTGTTTTGAACCAGTAATGGATCACCTCATCAATTTTTATCTCCCTCCTTCCTCCTGGTTTATATAATGGAGATTTAGTTCTGCCAACTCTTAGCCTAACTTTCCACCTGAGTTTAGGAGGGTAATACCTCCCTGAAGGAAGTCAGCATTTTGCATGAATGAACCCTATAACGTTTCTTACTCTTGCAAGTGTCAGTGTGAGCTGTGATCCAGTTTGCTTGGTGAGGTGGTTTCACCCTTTTGGCTTGCAGCCAAACACAGCCTGCTGTCTCACTCTCTCCCTCCAGGGAGTAAGGGAGAGAATTGGAAGGAGAAGGGCAAGGAGACTCACAGGTTGAGAAAAAAACTATTTGCTAATTTAAATAAAATGATAATGATAATAATAGTAATAACAGAATATACAAATGAGTGATGCACAGTGCAATTGTTCACCACTTGCTGACCAATGCCCAGCGGGTCCCAGCCAGCCATCCTGGAGCAGAGAGAGTCCCAGAACTGAAACTTCAAAAGAGTGAGCCTGAGTAATTCCCAAGAGGATACCCCTGATTTCCAGTTAACCCTGGTTAATATATTGAATATGTCATGATATGATATGAATATGTCATTGGTATACACATATGCCAATTTTGGGTTATTCTACTTACTACTCTTCTCCCTCCTGATCCTAATGCACAATGTGATGACCTTGGGCTCCAGCAGCAAATTATAACATCAGTACTTTATCAACATTCTTCTCATAACAAATCCCATACTGAAACTAAAACACCGCTATTGTAGCTAATAAGAAAAAAAAAAAACCAACTCTCTCCTAGCAAAACCAGGACACTTGGCAAGGGTGAGTTTAGTCCAGCAGCATGTGCCCTTCATTCCTGTGTAAAAGAATTGCATAAAAACCCATTGGCCCAAATTTGCAACCTGAAAGCCTGTGGGGAGAAGACTGATTACTGAGCACTGGCATCTGATGTGAAGTTAGCTTTCAAATACTGAAAAATACTGTACTGAAGAACAGCCATGGTATTTCTCACAGATAGATGCATAGCATGACTTTGATATGAGTACACTGAGAACATACAGTCTTGTTGCATTTTCCAAGGTAGCTTTGTCTTGTGCTACTGTTCCCAGAATCTAAAAGCCTGACTGCTATTAACTCAGCTCTTTCATTGCTGAAGCTCCTGTAGATTTGTTGACCGTACCACTGACGTATAAATATTTAATATATACTTCTACCACTAACACCTTGCATAATCATAATACAGGCAATTTTTGTACCTATCACAGTAACAGTGGGCAATTCTTAAGCCCGCGTCTGAGAAGAACTTTTTAGAATATGTACCAAAAGCATCATCTCTTCTCTTGTAAACTGTATCTTATATATCATCTCTACTCACAGTATTGCTTCATATAATTGGGACACTGCCTTGAGTAAAATCAGTGTTAACAAAAGGAAACTACTGTGATTCTCCAGTTCTTTCCTTTGTAATTCTATTGTGTAGGCTTAGAACTACATACTTTTCCTGCTCTCTGAGCTGGAAACTCATTAACTCTGATTGGGAATAGAGCAAGAGAAAAGTAATGCCTTTCTTGGTTTTCAGTCCTTTCTCCAAAGTAGCTGCTAAAAGCCAGGAAGCCAGCAACTGAGGTGTGTTTTTCAGAGACCAATAAATATCTTAGCTTAAAAGGTAATGAAAGGAGAAAAATTAATAGTGAGGTTAGCACAGTTCCCTGCATCTAACTACACATTCTTGTTAACATGCTGAAACTGAACCATCAGTGTCTAAACTGACCTTAGCTGAAGCAGCGCAAAACCCTTGTGTGGACAAACTCTCAATCAGTTTGTTACAAAGTTAAGCCAACTCAGGAAGTCTCTCAGATTGCTTGCTTTCTCTTTCTGGGAAACACCGGTTTTAGTAATTTGGTGAGAAATAAACAAGTCTCATAGAGTTTGTACACAGAACCCCACCACTCCACTCTGCCAAATCTTGCCTCATGCTCAAGCTGGTGGTATCAACCATTTGAACAAAGATAGAAGCATAAGCAGTAAAAGTGGCATTGCTTAAAGAAGCCAGCAGATCAAACTTTGATTCAGTTTTGATGGACAGATGAGGAGAAAGTGGCACCTTCCTTTCCTCCCGCTTTCCCTATGTCTGCGTCTGCTTGCCAGACAGGTGTAGGCAAGACATTCCTCCATTACTCCATTGCTCTTCCATTACTGCTTGTAGTCTCTCTTCTTCCCCAGTGCTGTCTGAGTCACATAAATTTTCTCAAAAGCTGTCAGGATCAATGCAGCTGACTCTCTTGTTCAAGAATAGAAAGGTGGGCTGCATGACACAGAGCAAGATCTCTCCTTTCCCAAAGCCATCTACACTTATGTTCAGAAGACATAACTGCCATTTGCAGAGTGCCTGTGGTGATGGAGGTCTCAAGGTTGGGACTTGAACTATTTCCATTTAAAAGTAGGATGTCTCCTTATGATCACCATCCCACCATCAGAGTGGATGTGCTGGCAAGAGGTAACATGAGTCCTTTCTGATTAGAGGGTTACCTAAAGCTATTGACAGATTCTTCCAAACTAAGACACCAGGAACATTATGGCTATCGATAAATGAAGCAAACACAGTCTTATTCCAGCAGTAATTTAAATATGGAAGTACTGAGGCATGTGTCTTACGATTGCCATTTCTCACCTGTTTTGCAGTAGTCACAGCAATGCTTGAACAGTGTTACAACCAGGTGTCAGAGTTTTTGAGCATTAATTCCATGCTGACATGCAGCCTTCTGTAATAGATGTATAATGTGCTCATTTAGTAACAGTTACATTAACCAGAGATATCAATTACAGAAACAAAGCAGTTTGGAGCTGTATGCAGTTTGTAGTCATGACCAGATGATGTTTATCTTTTATTACGCTGTGTGCAGGAATATATTACAAACACACCATGCTCTGCAAAAAAGCCTGACTGAAGCTTTCAAGTAATCTGATAGGCACCCACTGCTAGAAATACAGTATGTGTGTGAATTGCGACAGCTTCTAAGTAAGCAGAGGAAAGGCAGTTTACACCACCAGAGTTTGTACTTAGCCCAAGCTGACTGTTTCTATTGGAACTCAACCGTCCACATCTCACTGGTTGATTGTCCAAACTTACAGTGCTAACTATGTTCCTTTGACATCACTTCTTAATCCAGATCCTACAGGGTTCCTTCAAATAACTCCTCAATCCTGTGTCAATAAAGCAAGAAGAATCACATGAAATAGCAGTCTTCCTGGCTGCTCTGTCTCAGGAACTAATGACACTCTGTAGACACAGGATAAATTGTTGGGCTAAAAGTTAATAAGAAATAAAAGTAACAAATACCTTCTGTAGCCACTGATAGAAAGTTAGGCTCTTACCTGGAAGGCAACTCCAAAAAATAGCCACTCTCCACAGTGTGATGCTGCAAACTCTGATAATGAGATGAACTGGAATCTGACACAGCATAAGGATTTGGGAAGCCTTTAAAACCCTAGATTAGGCAGCTGAAATTAAAATTCCATTTTCTTCATAAGTTGGCACCTGTCTGTCTTGCTTTTGGTATAACAAGAACCATCCCAGAGACTACACTGACCCAGAGCATCCTGACTGGTACCGCTTTAGATGCACAGCTTGTCTGGAAACCACTGCATCAGTGCTGAAGAACATACTTGGGCTTGACAGGAATGTTTGGAGTGGAACTCCTGATTCCCTATGGAAGCTACTGCTTATTTCAAAACACTGCTGTAACAACAGACCTAGTTCAATTCACTCAGCCAGTGCCTTAAAAATATTGATGTATGCTGTGATTGTGATCCTTGATATACCTGTTGAAGTAGAACTGCTTTACTACTTGACTGATACCCTTGTGGAGGTGTCAGAGCATGGCAGGCCCCACATGAATGTTGACAGTCTGTAGGCAGAGGTAAAAGACAGCTTATACTGCCCAGCTTTTATAATGCCAGTAGTGATTTCATTCTTGAGGACACTTGAAAATGGTAAGAAGGCACCTGCAGAAGTCCCTTGGTTGTATGAAAAATCCGGCCATAATGATGGAGTGTTTTGGAGATCCTATGAAATAGAGCAGGGCAGGTAGGAGATGTCACATACTGAAAGAAAGAGCAAGAAGTTGCAAGGATTAGTGGGAAAATCTCAGGGACACATTCTGTGGGAAAATCCTGTGTGTCAGTCAGGTAATTTTGTCCTTTTCTAGGGCACTTTTAACAGTTAAGTTAAAAGATAAAACCAAAATTCCTGCAGCTAAGTAGTAATGTTAAGCAGAAAAAAACCCCTGCTATAAACTTACTAATAGCATGCTTAAAATTACTTTCATATGCTAACCAGGTAACAAGCCAAGCCTAAAACTACATTAACTCTATTTCTCTGTAGTTCAAGGAACTGAGCACAGGAAGCAGGGTGGTGGTGTTTATCTGAATGTCTGAAACTGGAAAACTAATACATGTTAATCATCTGGAATATTTAGCTTGAAAACATACACGGATGTATCTGCCATGAAGAAATTGTCTCAGTGCTATCTGAATACCAGGGCTGAGATTTGACCCACGCATCCTCTGTAGACTCTGCGAATTCCTGTTTCTTGGTCAGTTCTACTCATATGCATTTATGGACAGTTTTCTCTGCCCTACACCCAATATAGGCACTATGTATGGATCCAGTCTTTGCTAGTCCTTGCACTTGCAAAACAACCTAAAGAGCTGCAAAGCAGATCATCAGTAACTAGCTAAGCACAAGATATACAAAAGCACTCAAACAAAAGGATTTTAATTCCACTGAAAGACTTGCACAACCACAAATTTGCTTTTCCTTGAAAAAAAAGCATAAGGATTACAAAAGCTGCCATTTTCTATACCTGTATTAGCACAACTTGCCAGACAGGGCAAAGTCTTCCTGTATCTCAGACTCAGTATGGTGTATGTGCACAATCGGCTTTGTATTAAGCGGATACATGTAAAATTCAGAGTTTTCTCACACCCGCAGTTCCTGAATAAAGATAAAGACAGGTATGAGGGTTGTACTCTCTGCTGTGAAAATTGGAAAGCTGAGTTAAATTTATGAACAGGATTTGAAGGACAGGTTTACTTACACTTTGGTTTGAGGCAGTTACAGGTCCTCTCCTCTCTGGAGGCTTTGGGATGCTAAACTTCCCCCTACAAACTCACAAACAGGACCTAGGAGTAGACTTGAAGGGAGGCAGACTTGTGCAGTACTAGCTTACTAATAGGAACTGTGTTTCTTTCCTTTCCACAGGTGAAAAAGGACTTCCTGGCTCTCAAATGCAAACTAACAGCTCTGCCAGGGTGAGAGCACAATAGGCCAGCAGCGTGGGGCAGTCCTGTGTTTGCAGGTCTGTCAGGGCTGGGGTAGACCTGGTCTTGTTCAGTTTCCACTCCTCAGCTAGTGTCCTGCCCTTTAATTTCCTTGCCATATTCTTGCTTGAAAGCTGTACTTGACTTGTGTCAGGGTTTAAGAGGCTCAGTTACTGCTTTGATGCCTTGGTTATGGTTATGGCAGACCAGTTTGTCTGCCAGAGCTACTTACAGACACCCTTACTCTTGCTCTTCCTCAAAAGCAGGCTCCTGCGTGAGCTGAAGGTCAGAGCACACCACCACGCAGGTTACCAGTTGGCATAACGATGCCCAAATAGTACTTGACTTGTTGGAGGGCCAAAGGCTGCATTTCTGTGAAACAGATGCATCTCTGGAATTTTCCTGCCCTGGTCATTCAGGTGATGATGGCAATTTGGTAGACCTGTGTAGAGAATATCTTGACAGAGCAAGGGCATGATGTTTTACTTAAGGCCTGCTTGCACAACCCAGCCCATGGCCCTGAAGGCAGTGCCCTTGAAGTCTCCTTGAAGGATAAGAATGAGGAAAGACAGTAAGGTCGTAAACAGGAAGGAGGATGTTCAACAGGATTGGCTGGCCACGGGGGTGGGGAGGAAGTGTCCACGTGGAATCGGAAGTAAGGAGAGACTGATCCTGGAAGCGGAAGGAGGGAGAGACCGAGGCTGGCATGAATGCGGAAGTAAATTCACCTATAACCAATTATAAGGCAATATGTGTGATATTTAGTTAATTAAGCCAATAGTAGTTTTGTTTGTACCACATGAACCCTGTAGAACCCTATAAAAGTGTGTTGTTTTAAGCTAATAAAGGTCATTACGAAAGTTCACTCTTACCTCCATGAGGACTCCGTGAATATTTCGAGGGATCTTCCTACAACTGGCGCCCGAACAGGGACTGAAAAAGGACTGAAAAAGGACTGAACAGGGACTGC
>NW_010297196.1:0-7933 GCF_000700745.2 Antrostomus carolinensis | reverse complement strand
TGCCAGCTTATGCTCTGAATAGCTTCAACAAAATAACTAAAGGAACAATTAAACATTTGAAGGGGAAGCGGTTGTTCAAGTTTTGGGGTTTTTTGGGTCTTTCATACCCTCTTCACCTCCCCCTCCTCACCATCTAGAAATACCTATACAGTCTTGAGTACTTAAATGCAAAGACATTAGACCATACAGTAAATGTACTTTGGGATGGACCTTAGGTGAGAACATACTAATTTTAACTTTAGGGAACAGCCGTGCTTTGGCAGACAGAATGAGGTGAGATACACTGCTTACTGTACATACACATCATTGTCCTACTATCATGGCTGCTAAATATTTTCTTGAATTTTCCTAATTGATTTTGACTTGTATTAGTAGAATGAGCTTTGTAACTGAAGTAAATTTTAACAGTATGTCTTAGGTTATAAAAAGTCATAAAAACCTTTGTATGGTAAGCCCCACAAACTTTCCGCTAATTGATTCTTCCGAATCGTTCATCTGTGCAGCTCTCAGTACTTTTTACCCAAAGATCTTGATCCTGAAGTTTTCTCCAGTTAAGAGATATCCCAAGCATGGTCCTCAGACACAAATATCTGGTTTTGTATGTTATTTAATCAGTCCCTGGTAATCAATCTATTGCATTAAAAATCCTGAAAACACCGTTCTGTCACAAGTATTGCCTTGATAAAAATAAACTGATAAAGCCTGGCTTATAAATCAGTGTTTGGACAATTACACTAGTCTGGAGACTAAGAGAAGTTAGCAGCTAGATACTCCCAATGCCTTAAAGTTTAACATGAGCTGCCAAACACTCAGCAGTTCTGAAGAAACAGGCCACCTGTTTAGGAGTCTAAATACGGCATTAAGAACCCAACTTGCCCTTCACCTAGTACTGATTGGTATGTGTATCATCTAGGTTAGTGATTTAAACTGTTAAGGCACATTTACTAAACTGCACTAGAACTGACATACTGAGAACCTGAAATCCTGCGAATGGAAGCGACTGTAAGACAGAAGCAACATGACAGCAGTTTAAACTAAATCTAAAGCTAACACCTGTTGCAAAGTACAATCTTAAAACTAATTTTGCTTTACAAGTGTTTTGTTTTCCTTGAAAACTTGAGCATATTTAAAAAATAAACAGAAAAGGAAAAATCTGCATTTGTGAGAGATGATACCTCACCATCAAATGCAGAAAAACAACACTCAGCTTTTAGGACCATGAACATTGCACATACTGTTTCTTGAACAAACAGGAAGGACAAACCAAGGTGAAAACCATCCTGACATGCACTGTATTTCCTGAACTCAGAAGAGACACAGAAACTAAATTCATATTCATAGAATGCAGTGTTTTTACTAGAATGAAAGAAGTTTAACATCGAAGTGTATAATACTGAAGTATACTATTAAACTGTTGCAAATAAGCTTACTAAAACCTATTTATAAGATATTAAGAAACATTAAGCTTGCAATCAAGACAGGGTTAGCAGACATTGCCACCCAAAAAAAAAAAAATTATTTTCCTCATCCAAGGATGTAAATTTTTTTTTTTTTTTAAAGAATATACAAAACACTGACTTCTGCATTTCTGTTTTGGCCATAGAAATGCCTGAAGCACTTTTTTTTTTTTTTGGGGGGGGGGGCAGGGGGGAACCCCAGAATCTGGGATTAGAAATTTATTTTTAGCTTTCCACCCTAGATTAATTTTTTTGTACTTTAGATCAGGGAATAAGAGAGAATGTATGTATGTAACTGCATGCAATGGAACTGCCTAAACTGGAATCCCAGGGACTGTGTATGGCCAGTGGTGCCAGGTATGTTCTTCTAGAGAATTGGAGTATCTACATAAGGAGCCTAGATTCCCCCTAAGGAGGAAGAAATAGGCTCCTCAATCAAGTTAGATGGTGTGAATACCTGACAGATTTCTAATTGTTCCTTAATGCTTCCACTACAAGGCAACAACCCCCTCCCTATATGAAGTACCTATAATGGTATAAGTTGTGTGTCAGAACTTAAACTTGTAGACATAATTTTGTCTATGAAATAACTTCAATTGATGTAGTTTTTGTTATCTTAACCTGAGGGAGGGGAAAAAAAGCTTCTTACAGTGAGTCACATAAGAAAAACTTGACTATTGGCTTAACTTGCTCATGGTTAAATCAGTGTTGCCATGATGTTTAACTACTTTTATTTAAAAACAAACCAAAAAACTCTTGAACCTTGGAAAATTCCCCTGAGATACGTCCTTTGTAACTGCTGTAAGCAAAAGCAGCTTTGCTGTAACTAATGTGGCCACTGTGAATTCAACTTCACATGGGGTATGTTTCAGTCTTACCTATGAAGTACAGAAAATCTGCTTTCAGCCCTTTAAGTAACACTCATAATTACTTATTCAGTCATCAGTAATAACATTCATTGTCACTGGTACATAAGTTTAACACCAAGAAACATTACTTTCATCAGAACTGATGTCAATTCTATACTGGACACCACCCATCAATGCAAAACACTGAAGAATAAAGAAGTCCCATGGAAGCGAAAAGCTTTTAATTTGTACACAATTCCTGTGTGGCTTATCTTGTTTGCATCAGGTACATGTTCTGTAGAAACTAGATGAGCAGCTGACACTGCTGAATGCCGTTTGGACTCAGCAAAAAATACATAGCATTTTAAAAAATGGTAACAGAATATTAATGATCTACAGAAAGTTAGTCAGTGATGACACTGGCTTTTCTAAGCTGTTTTCATTTGCTAAGCTTGAGCTAGCTGAAGTTCAGAGGAGAGGTGCTTTGTTCCCTGCCATACAAAATGATCACGGCAGTTAAAACAAAGATGTGTGATCATGCGGAAAAGTATTCTGCAAAACTGTGAATGCTGCAGTATGTATTCAACATGCACGCTAAGATGTGTTTGCTCTGTGGAGGCCTGGAAGAAAGAGGTAACTTCTATGTACACATAAATGCTTTTGTGTAAGACTTTGCAAATGGTACAAAATTTAGTAACTGCTATTTTTGAGTATCTTCTGAAATTGCTACTGCATCTTTAAGAATCCTCAATCTAAATACCTCAGCCTTTTATGGAAGGAGACAAGCACAGTACAAATTAGCAAAATGGGTGTTTGACAGCCCTGCAATTGCCAACACAAGTCCTGATGAAAAGAGCATGAGCTCCAAGCTCTATTTAACTTTCTCATTATGACTTGCAAAATGTAAGAGTCATCACAAGGAATTAATCGTATAACAACAGTACGATAACTGAAAAATAAGAACATTATTTCAGTGCAGCAAAGTAATTTATGGAAACACCTAAAGTTTCCACAATAGCAGTAGATAACACTACAACCCTTCAAAGAGGAGTATTTTTACTGTCTTCTGCAACTATGACTTTATACATCTAAGGGAGATTTAAGCATAGCTACATCTACAGCATAAATATAGGCAGACAAACAGGTTATTTAATTGGTGGCTCTGGTGCTCACAGGTCAGATCAACAATTACATGTGCCCACCTTCTCTCTTTGACACTCTCTTCAAAAAAATCAAACCACCCGAAACAGAAACATGAATGTAATTTATTATGAAGCTAAATTGCAAGGTTTTTTTTTTTTTTTCTACCCTACTAGATAGGAATAATTCAGATGATAGTTGGAAAGCACAAGACTTTTTGTTTAGACATAAAATTAGTTCATCTGTATTAGGTGACTACTGTAGAAGCTTCTAAAAGTTCAAAGTCAAGTCATACTGACTTTAAGGCATAGTGAATGAGTAAATATATTTACAACTTGTGCTTAGCTGAGTACGAATTCCAACATACACGTCACTGCAGTTTCAATGTATGATGGCATTAATATTTTTAACCCTGTTCCTTAGGTTAACATCTTCGTGAGACATTTCAGTGTTTACTTTCAACCATTCTTGGAGCCCTCCACCACAAAGCATTACCTGTCTGTAATCTCTTTTCCTTAACAGATCAGGCTGAATACACAAAGAATGGCACCTTTTTTTCCCCATCTTTCCACCCACACGAAAATTATTCAACTATGACATTCCAGCTAGCCTGGCTACTTAATGGAACAGGTCTTCACAGTACAGGCAAATCCTCTAAGGTTTTCAGGTCCCATGCATATACTTTGAGCAGAATTTAGGTACATCCAAAAGTCACCCCTAGCCTCAAGAATACAGCAAGCATCAGATTCACCTGGATAGAGTCAGGACACAGTCTCTTGTGCCAAATGGAACTCCACCAGCGAAACAGTAAGAAAAAATAGGAACTCTACCATTTTGCCACTATTACAGCTCCATAAGGATTAGCTTGCTAACTGATGCAAATGCAGCTGTATGAGCTCAAATGTGGTCACAATTAGAACAAATGAAACTCTAGGCTACTCTGTGTGAAACCTAACAAAATCCAACTATACCAGCCTTATGTGGAGATAAAGAAAAATTCTAATTAGTTTCTCTGCAAATTATATTTTTAACTTTTGCTGGAATATAGTAGCTGAGTAAGAGACTAAAAACTAAGCTGACACAGGCATAATGAAAATTACAGAATGTACAGAATTAATTGAATAATCTGCTTTCTATTTTAAAATGCACAGTTTCTAAAATAAGTTGCCTAAGTTTTCTTTGTAACTTAAAAAAAAAAAAAATAAATTAAAAAACTATAAATTGTTAGAATGGCAACTGAGATTAGGACTGAAAATAAAGGTCTCCGCTAACAAGTCACAATGTTGTGAGTAAAGGAATATAGGCAGGAATGGGAAAAATAATATTTTACAAACAGGTAACTCAGGCTGGAGTTAAGTGACTTATCTGAAGTCACATAAGATGTCACTTGCAAAATTCAGGAGGTGAACCCAGATCTTTAGTTCTTAGATACATCCTCCTGTTTAATACTTCTAAATCACAGGGCTTGCAGCCGAATCATAACATAAAAGTTGACAGAATGTGGAGGGGAAAAAAAAAAAAAATCTCACTAACAACCAGATGTCAGCCTGCGATACCAGTAAAAGACAAACATGACAAAGACTCGGAGCCATCTACAAAAGCAAGAAAACCTACGTACAAGGACAAGTGAATAAAAAAATCCGGAGTTTTAAAGGGATTTATAAGAATATGAGCGTTACCACAGGTAGGAAATACTTGCTGGATTAAACATATTTTGCTCTATTGCTGTGTCAACAGCTACAGTTTCTATCCTTCTTGACAGTCAATATTCTTAATTAACTGTAAGAATCACATATTGCTAAATACATTGAAAACGTTGGGGTTAGTTGCAATTTAGGACTAAAAATAAAATAGAAATATACAATTTTCAAACCAAGTATCATGGCTGTAACCACTTCTTAATTCTCCTTTAAAATTAATGATGCCAAAATGCTGTGCAGGACTACGAAAGCATCAGTTACATACCATCCTTACCTGCAAGGGAAGGAGAGTATTACTGTTGTTGTCAGTTCGGAAAACGTTATCTTCAATCCACGACTTCGGTGTCAGTGATGGAGTGGAGCGAGTAAATTTAGGAGGAGCTATGACATTACCAGAAAAGGGCTTCTTCAAAGGAGAGATCTGGTTCATAGTTCCCGGAATTCCCACGTTTCCAGTTCTACGATGGTCTCTGCCATGCATTCCTCCCCAGGATATATTTCCTGTGCTCCAGCCACTGCTCTGATTGCTCCAGGGTGACTGCTTCAGAAGAGGCTAAAAAGAAAGATTCATTTATATTATTTTGAAAACACTTGAAAGGTTTTTCTACTTTGGGGAAAAAAAAAAAAACAAAACCAAAAAACCCAAACAACCAACCACCAAGCAATCAATGTGCGGAGATTTCTATAAACCACTCTTTCTTGATAACATATAAATTCATTACTGAGGTAAGGAAGAAGCTTAACATAGCATCATAAAAAACCTGTAATTCCCATTCCCCCATACACTCCCCTCAAAAAAACCTGCAGTACTTGTGCAAGCAATTTAATTATTATTTTAGTAATTGGCAGCATTCTTTAAAGCTATGTAGTAGAACAATTCCAGAGTGTAAAAACATGTTACAAAAACCCTGAGATCATTTAAACATACATTATTTGGTATTAATAGAGACATCTCTGGAAAAAATAACACATGAATTTCAAAGAGGTCAATTTTTGAAATTATTGTTAATAATAATTATTATTCTACTGGTAATAATTATTTCTACTCGGTGAGTAGTAGTTTTCCACTACAGTGATTAGAAGTTTAAAAATTAAAATTCAGATGGCAGACTGATTTTTTCCCCCAATATTTTAAGTATCACTGTCTCAGTATTACCATAAAAGAGCAAGAAGAGCACTGATTACTGTACAGAGACTCTGTTTGAAGGAGCTATCTTAACATTTCCACATTAAAATGCATTATTCTGAGGCCACTGCTCAAGCATTTCTGAAGTAATGAAGCAGACTATCTGTGGAATTCTGCAGAGTGGAATCTGGAGGGTTTTTTGAGGATTTTGTTTTTTCTATTTAGATGTGGTATAAACTATTTCTGTATAAATAAGCTAACAAGTGCACAATAGTCCTCAATATGAAAATACAAGCAATCTTTAGAGGGAAGATTTTACAGGATGAGAAGTTTTTATTCCTAAACTACAACTTGTGCTAAAAAGTGACCTATAGTGGTTGTCATACTACCAAGAGGTGGACCCACTGAGCCTGACTGACAGTCAAGAACAGTATTTACCTTTAGCATTCTCAAATCTGACTGTTCTTGGAAAGGTGTCTTCTCAAACACAGAACGGTGTCTGTGTGGGATATTCTAAATTCAGTTCTTCCATTAAGTCAGAACACAGTACTTTTATCTCAAAGCCTAGATGCAAGCAACCCTCAGCTTGTAATTCTAATAACTTAAAAATTTAAAACATGTCAATGTGTTATGTATTAGATAAAATGGAACTTTCTGAAGATAGGAAGATAAAATTATTACATCCCCTCACCTCCCCCCAAAACCAACCAAACCAACCCACTAAAGCCATTTTTGGTCAAGTAATCAGGAAAACATCCCATTCTATATAATTATAGATAATTATGTTGTAAAACTTGTATACTTTGGTTGGAATTTTGGGAGAGGCAAGCACTCTATTGTGAAACAAACCTTAAGAGATAATGTTAACAAGCCTCTAATATTGCTAGCTATGCTGTCATGGCACTGTTTACCTACAACTTGTAACTGAGAGAAAATTCCTGTACACCTCACTGTTGGAGAATTGCTTTGGAATTTGTTTGAAGAGGAACATTACAGGTGTTAAGGACAACTAGCTCCTAACCATGACGCATCCAAATCAGTTCTTGGGCAGGCAAACTTAATGTGAGACCACAGTTCTGATACAAAGGCTTCACAAATCCAGCTCTACCGATTGAAACTGTCAGAATTTAATACTAGAATGAAGAAAAAAATAAGATGAGGCCGATGCAGCTATAACACACTGGCAGGGAATATTTACGTTGATCTGCTTTTCTCCGATTTCTTACAATTAACATTTTGTTCCAGGAAGAAAGGCAAACTTCCATTTTAACGCGAGATCGTTATGCCGCTTGATTAAAATCGGCAGCAGAACTATGGCCAACCGAAACACAGCGCTGTCTTTGGATACAGATTCAGGGAATTTAGGGCAAAACCTCTGAGAAGGCGACACCGTGGACAGCCTTCCCATCTGAACCTACTGTCGGTGACTCCCGCCCATCCAGCCGAGCAGGCCCAGGGGGTGCCAGGGCAACTCCGAGGCCGGGGAAGGGGCTCTCCGGGGAGGCGGCGCCGGCCGGAGCTGTCAGGCTCATTGTTCCGGAGACACCGCGGGGGCAGCAAGGAGAAGATTTTAACGAGGAAACTCGTTCTCGACAGGAAAAGGCGCGCTGAGCCTCTTTTATAAGAGGAAACTCCCCGCTCCTATCCCGAAAAGAAACGACG
>NW_010297195.1:397-1868 GCF_000700745.2 Antrostomus carolinensis | reverse complement strand
GAGGCTGGAGAGGCCGAGGTCGAGGAGGGACGCGGCTCTCCCGATCCTGCCGCAGCCCTGCCCGCCCGGGCACAACGCACCCGTCCCGGGGGCAGCACAACCGCGGCCGTGGGGCAGCCGTGGGGCAGCCGTGGGGTAGCCACTCACCACCACGGTGACCTTCAGCCAACCCTCCAGCCTCAAACTGAGCGGTGTGGTGCCAGCGCGGTGCTGGCACAAGGTGACAGCCCGGCCGGGTCTCGGCACGCTCTTGTGTTATTTTCTTACTCATTTTCTGCCTGATGGGTCGGGATCCTTCTTCCTTCCTCCGTGTCTTCCTGCTCTTGGCCTGACTCACTTTGACTCCAATAATTAGGTTGCCCAGAGAAGCTGTGGCTGCTCCTCCCTGGCAGTGAGGCCAGGTTGGATGAGGCTTTGAGCAACCTGGTCTAGTGGAAGGTGTCCCTGCTGATGGCAGCGGGGTTGGGACTGGATGAGCTTTAAGGTCCCTTCCAACCCAAACCATTCCATAAGTCTATGATTCTATGAATAATAATTAACCATTCCAATCATCACCGCCACCGCTAATATTACCGCCCACACCCTTTCCCACACCCCGTTTTGCCCCCTGCCTCAGTTTCCCCTTGAAATCAAGACAGAAACCACATCCCTGGAAGGAAAGGGCGGTGGAGCAGAGCAACCAGAGCGACGCTGGCAATCGCCGCTGGTGATGCAGCGCTGCTCTGCGGCTCTCCAGATGCGCCCGTCGGATCTGAGCCGATGCCGGGTGATCACTGGCAATATTTTGTGTGCTGCTCATACGCAAATCACCGGCGAGACCCTCCCCATGGAACAACCTCGCTCATTGGCACGGCCGCCAGACAAGCTGTTTCCTTGAAACTATATAAACAAGATGCTGGTTTGGTACTGGGAGGGAAGCGAGTGCCGGACCTCCGTGGCGCTGCCGGACCCCCCTTTGCTGGGTGAGGGAAGTGGGGTGCCCGTGGCATCCTCCTCGGTGATGCTGAGGATGCAGCCGGCTGCAGTCCCAGCCCCGGGAGGGTTCACACTGCTTGCAACAAAAATAAAAGCAAATTAAAACTCTCCCAAGGATGGGAGAGCAAATGGATCCTCATCCCGGTCCCGGATCATGCTGCATGTGGCTGGGATGGGACTGGGATCACTCTCCAGCCGTGCCTCAGTTTCCCCACCTCCAGGTGGTCTGGGTTTGTGCACGGTGTGGGTGTTCCCGTCCCCAGCCAGTACTGCCAGACCCAGGAGCACGAGGATGGAGTAGGCTCATGTCCCAGTCCCATGTTGGGGTCCTGGACCTCCTTCCCCTGCAGGTATCTCCATCCTCAGGAGGTGACAGTCACCCTGGGAGGGTCACCCTGGATATTTCCAGCTCTCCCAGCCATGCCACTGGGTCCATCCCCTCTGGCTCTGGTGGGTCAGACTCTGCCCTGGCCAAAGCCAGTTTTTCTACCAGGAA
>NW_010297195.1:0-239 GCF_000700745.2 Antrostomus carolinensis | reverse complement strand
CCTCCCGCCCCCGCCATGTCCCCTCCCCGCTGGCAGGCACAAGGGGAGATTGATGCCCATGCTTCAGATAAGTGTCATTAAATATTACCAGTGGTCCCAGTCTCATGGCAGAGACCCCCTCACCAGGACCCACGGTTACAGGGGGCATCACCCCGTCCCCCCTTTGCCTTCCCACAGTCCAGTTTCATGGCACCTCCTGCCTTTGCTTTAGGGGCAGCAGCTCCATTGTGCCGAATCTC
>NW_010297194.1:0-3797 GCF_000700745.2 Antrostomus carolinensis | reverse complement strand
AACAATTACTGATAGAGTTAAGATACTATGTACCTATTCTTTCCTGCTATAGTTGAACAAGTCTAAAATATTTTGTACATACTGTACTCAGAAGTGAAATAAAATGTTTGGTCAGCCTATATTGCCTTATCATTATTTCAAAGCAAAGTCCTCCTGGACTGATGACAAAGTGTCTTTTTTTGCCACTTCTTGAAAGAAAAGAGTAACTTTATGAATGTGTTAAAAATGTACATACATGAGTGACACCAGCATGAAGTTATATGAAAACTTGTATTTTGAATGGTTTTACTCTGTCATTTGGGATTTTTTTTTTTTTTTAAACACTTTGGTTGCATGGAATAAATACCAGGTTATATATCATGTTCATGTTTTTCTCTCACAAAATACTAGAGAGATGTAAGAAAAAAGAGAAATATATTGACTCTTCAATTTCAGAAACTCTGTTGCTGTGCGTTTATGAATTAATACACAATTTTGGCCTTAATTAGAATAAGAAACTCAGGAAAGTATCGCAAAGTACATTTTCTTCTATAATACTTTTTTTTTTTTTTTTTCCCTATATTGGCTTAGTAGCATAGGCTTTAAAGTAACTCAGTAGAGCTGCAAATCTACTGAGAATTTGAGTAAATATTCAGTCTGCTTCAAACAGACCGATGGTAATGTAGTAGCAAGTTATAATGCAAACACAGGCAGGCTTGCTTAAGCCACAGTCACTTAACTATCAAAATATTGATTGATTTCTCCAGCGCAATAGGCTTTCTTTCTGTCTTCTTTGCCTTCTTTTCCCTGAAGAATGTAACTAGAGACCCACAGGCAGATGGACAACAAAGGCCATTGATCAGACTGTATTCTTGTGGATCAGAAAATCCCTTTTTTAAGGCTTGTGATTCTACACTTCTCTTATTATAGAAGAGAAAATTAGTAGACCCTGAATAACCATTGATAGATTAATCTAAACAAACAACACTAGTCTGTGTGATAAGAAACAATTGTATTGTCAACCTAACCACTGTTAAGTGTTCTTTGTGGTAAAAGATCTTTAGTGACTGTCTTGAAGGATGCTGTGATAGCTTTACCAATGTTTTTGAGAAGCTCCTGCCAGAAGGTTAGCAGCGGAGATGCTTCTTGTAAAGTCTGACAAGTGAACAGATCATGGTCATCTTTGTGAGCTGAAAATGTAAAAAAGGGAGATAGAGATACTTTTTGAATACCTTTTTTTTTCACATCTGTGAGCATACAGACTCCACTCAGTAACTGAAGGAAGTAGAGACCCACAGGGACCCTAATGGTAGAGAAAGACTGTGACATCTGGTCTGCTTCTAAAGGGTTCAAAAAGATCCTGAAACGTATATTCAGTTAACTTCTGCTTTATTGGACGATTTCTAGACACAAGACCGCACAACCTAGTAGTTCAAAAGCAATTCTGTAAAGCATTATGTATTTGAAAAGTGATTTCTCCCTCTCGTGGAGGCAAGAGCTTTCCTGTATTGCAGCCAGAAATTTTTGAGCAGAACACATCTGTCTGAGGTCAGAAGAAATACAACACTTCACTAATTTTAACTATACTTTATAATTCAATAACCTTGCTATTCACACTGTGAGTGAAATTCCTTATATATAGGTCCAAATTCAGCACAGGAAAATTTACAGAAAGATAAACTTTAACATGCCTTAAATGTATATTGACTTCCTTCCCTATTTTTAGGTTGAGAGGTAAGTGAATTATATTTTTTTTTAAACAAATTACTTTGTAACTGATTACTGCTGTATCCTGAAAGATAGTATATTAATACCAAGTAATTGTTGTCTTTCTCATCTTTCCTGTTCAGGCCTTAGTTCAAAAGAAACTATATGGTATAGAATGATTCATGGTTGGTTTGTTGGGGTTTTTTTGGTTTTGTTTTTGTTTTGTTTTGTTTTGTTTTCTTTTCTGGCCTTAAGGACTAGATTCCAACTGTATTTATCTGAGACTTTCACTCTTTTTCAGAGTTAAGCTAAAAAGGTAACTTCATAAAAATGTAAACATATGATTTTTCTCCCTCATAAATTGCAGTATTTAAATCTAATTCTTCTCAGTCACTAATCCCTGAGGGCCAGGATGAGGACAGAATCAAGGGCTACCTCTACACTGTTATTAGAGTGAGTCCATGCACAAAGGTCAAGGTCTAATTAACTACCTGTCATAATATCACTTGCAGCAGCACCCTTGGAGACAGTTGAGGGACACACAGGTGTGACCTATGCGTGAACTGACATGAATTTAAGTGTTTTGGAGAGGCTGTGTAATTCATGCAGCCTGCAGCTTTCCCCTCTGCCCTTGCCATGATGATGTTGTGCAGAGAAGGCAACTTCAGACGCTTACTGCAGGTGCTGTTTTTGACACTGGCCGTTGCAAAGGTGTGAGGAAGCAGCACACAAAATTAATTCAAGTTGCCAACAAAGGCCACTATGGATGCCATGTACAGTGTCTTAGTGACTGGCTGGACAGTGGAGAGTTTCCTTTATGTTGTTTCTGTCTGACACTTTAGAGTTGCACATAATGAATCCTGTCAGACAAACTCCTGCAATTTCAGATGTTTCACACTCCACCTCCAGGATATATCAAGAAAGATAAGGATCTGACTTACTCTTACCTTCACTTTCACACACATTGTTTCAGAAAAATTTGTTAGGCAAACACTTATTTTTCTACTTTATGCCATAAATGTTGCTCCAAAGTTTTTTCAGCAGTTGTACATAAAGAAAACTCCATGGGAAGGGTGGGCTTCCATGCATGTATATAATGTATAAAGTGTATAAGCTATAATACCTATTTTAATGAATGAAATGGATATTTATGCAGAAAATATCCATTATATGATAGTGATACTTAAATAATAATACAGGATTTTAAAAATAACCCAAATATATTTTTAAATAAAAGATGCATATTTATAAAAATATTGAAATTAACCAAGTAAATAAACATAGTAACCTCGATTCCTGTGAATATGATGAAACAGCTAATCCTGGAAAATATTTCTAGACACAAAAAGGACAATAAAGTCACCAAGAGTAATCAGCATAGATTCACTGAGAAGTCATGCTTCACCAACTTGATAAATTTTTACGATGAGATGACTGTCTAGGTAGATGAAGGAAGTCCACCTGGACTTCAATAAGGCATCGGACACTATCTAAATAATCAGTGTCTCTTGAGGATTCTGATATTTTCATAGTATTGAAAAAGTGATTATTGTATCTTAATATTTTTTCAAATTACTGTGCTTACTCCAGAAACTGAGGACTTCAAATAATTCTGGGTTTTGGAGAGAGAAACTTAGTCATCTTCAGTTGAGAATCTTAATTTAATATGACTTCAAGGAGTCATATTTCATACTGAATATATGTAGGAGATTGGTAGTACATTCCCAATTTGCAGTTCTGTTTGTGGCCTAAACTCACTTCCAAAATATATTATTTTTAATAATTTTTAGAAAAAAAAAAAAATCTTTCATTTTAAAGAGCAACCAGATACAGGAAGGCAAAAACTAACTCAACAGTCAACAAAACCAGATATTTCTGGGTCACGGTGGAATTATTTGTATTTTCTCTTCAGGCTCTTAACATTTGAGACTTGGAGTAATGTGGAGTACATTTGAGACTTGGAGTACAGTACCTCAAATACTGTGTGAGTATCCATAAAAATATGCAACAGCTATACATCACCTCTACATATGTCTCACAGTTGTCCAGCTGTTTCAGGCAGGGCACTGTGTCACTGTGTCTGTTGCTTGGGTTTGCATGGCAAGGTTTTG
>NW_010297193.1:0-854 GCF_000700745.2 Antrostomus carolinensis | reverse complement strand
ATTCTGTGATTCTGTGAAAACAGGAGAACTGAGGGTTGGTGTTGACCTGGTAGAGTATTTTGCCAACATATTCAAGCTGAACAAAGGTCTTGAGGTCTTTGGAGGGGTTCAGCTCCACCCAGGGAAGTCCTGCACTATGAGTGATGTCCTGGGCTCTGTGTTCTTAGTCATTAAACACAAACGTGGAGCCCAGGTCCTTGGAGAATCATATGGACAATATTCTACCACCTGTTGACTCGTAGTTTTGCCCATAGAAAATAATAAAAGGCCAAGAAGGCCTTGTTCAGGCAGACCTGTCTTCTGCAAAGCTTACCCAGAGGCATTTGCTGGAGCTTCATGTCAACATGTCTTGGTAAAATCAAAGTGAACAACTCCCCCACCACAACCATCACCAAGAGAAGCTCATTTGAACCATCATTTTCCCTCTAGTTGGAACTGAGCGTCCATAAATATTTCAAGGTCTTTGTACCTGACCAGGAGGGGAACCAAAATGTTCAGCCTTGCTGATGGGGATCTGCTCAGGAAAGGGACAATTTCCCCCCAAGAGCCTCCTCCTGGCCTCTCCACTCTTGCCTTCTGCTCCCTGCTGAGCATGATGTGAGAAATTCAGGCTCCTTGCCTTCCACATCCTCCTTTTTCCATCTTTATGCACAAATTCAGTCACTGTCCCCACTGTCACCATGCCATGAGCTGTTCCTTGCCCAGGTCATCCTCCCCCAGGTTTAGTGTCACATCTCTCGGGGGTTCACACAGGACAATTTTCAACAGCTCCCCAGGTTTCCCAGCTGTGCAAGTTGATGTTGATGAGGGTGTCAGGCTTTCCAAAATAAATAATAATAATAATAATAATAATA
>NW_010297192.1:0-22028 GCF_000700745.2 Antrostomus carolinensis | reverse complement strand
CCTTGTTGAACTTCATTCCATTTGAGTCAGCACTCTCCAGTGTATCCAGATCCCATCTGTATGATGTAATTTTAACTTGAGGATTAGGTGACCACTGTCATGAACAATTAAGAAACCTCTGCACTGAATAACTTTGCAGAATCTTCTTCAGTTAGTAAGCATCCCATATCTGAGATCTCTGACAATTAGATATCAACATCTGTTTGCTCTCATCACTCTTAGACTCTGTCAGGGTACCGTGCACAATCCTTGGAAAATATTGGACAACATCAGTATCTTTCCATATCTCTCTCATAAAGACAGCAAGATGATCTCACCTGGAAGATTCTCAGGTAAATAATCAGAATGACAAGACAGAAAATTCTTACTACAGTTCCAAACAGAATCTCATGGCAAGAGAGACTAGCATCCCTTTGATCCAGTGGAGTGAAAAATGTCAGAAAACTGGTATGGTCTGCTTCTTTAGAACAGTGAAAAACTCTATGCTAAGTAAAAGAAACTACTACAGAAGAAAAAAGATTAGGTAATATGTTTTTAAGTCTGAAAAGTTTGGCTTGGATTTTTGGCAAAAGGTTCAAGATTTTTTTTTTTTATTTGTTTCTACCTCTCTCAAGTATTCAGGAGACATTTTAATATAATGTGTTTGCAATATTTTTATCTTACCTTATAATATATATATTAGAATATACACATGCTTATATACACTAAAAAGTACTGAGACTACCTTGACATCTGATTAAAAGTGATCTACGAACTATAGATGTGATTCAGAAAATGTACAATGTAGGGCAGATGAGAAGAACACAATTTTTAAAGGATGAATGAGCAATATTATTTTGATTTGGCTTGTCTCTCTTAAAAGACAGTTTTTTTCAAAGGTGTTAAACATCCAACAGTTCTGCTGACTAGCTACCTTTGAAAACTCGAGGTTCAGAGCTGCTTTAGAAAAATCAAAGAGTATAGATAAAACTGAATATAATGTCAAATCAGTCAATCAAAGAATCTAAAAATTCATTATCACTTTCTCCTGGTTTTACTTAGACCTGTAAAAAGAGCTGCAAAGGTAAAATGGCAGAAAACAACCTAGAAATAATTGGCAAGGAGTTGGGCATGTTCAGCTCTAAAGGAACATGGTAACTTCTCACCCTCTTCCATAACACAGGCTCGATCATGATGGTGGTAGGGAGAATATTAAAAGAGAGGAAGAGCTGATACAGATGTACTCTGGAACAGAACTGTGCAAGATTCAGATCCTGTTCCAGTCTGAAATGCCCTTGTGATCTGTTGCTAGGATTGAAATGATTCAGAGTAAATGTTGCTTTAAACACTTCCTTTCACTTAGATCCACAGTCAAGTTTGGTTTGGAAAAGCCCAATATACTGATACTTTCTTATGCTTACAAAAGAGAATTTAAAGACATTATTTGCTGAAAATAAATAAATATAGAAATTCTCAGTGTTTGTTTTCCTTCGTTATATCTCAACTGTTTTTTCTCAGCTGTCAATCTCAGTAGCATCTGCTAAAGCTCCTTATTTTTACTCCTCAAAAAATAAAATCTATATCTATCTTTTTTTTTGTTTTTTGGGGTTTTTTTCCATTCAAAACTTGGATAATTCAGGACTGACATGGTTGTGTCCTTTTCCCATGTCTCCCAAAGAGCCACAGTATGACCCTGGCATGACCACTTATCCTACGGTGTCTCAGCTCCCTGGCTAGCTTAAGGCTGGCTTGTTAAATGGACTGTCAAGTTTTCCACACAGAAACACTGTTTTGCACTGTACAGTGGCATCTAGTCTTCATGGGGAGATTTCATTTCTCCTGTCATACAAGTAACAGTACAAAAGTATGGCAATGAATGGAAAAATGAACAAAGCAAACTTAATATAATCTCTAAAAGATGTAACAAACACTCAGAGCACTGTCTTCCCTGAAGTCGACACATTTTCTCCTCATACTAATCTACTTCTGCTTATAATATTATCTGTTTTGTGCTAGAGAGGTCTCCAAACTATTGCCTTGGCAACCAATAAACATTAATCCATGTGAGACTTCCCTCTTGAAATTTCTATATTGGAAATGTTATGTAGGAGGTAAATTTCACTGGAACTGGAAAAGTTGTGCTGATAATTTGATTCACATTTTTTCTGGATTTTGCAACAAAACACAGCCTTGGATATTTCTTATGTGAGAATAATTTCACTATCCATCTAATGGAATTGGCTCTGATGGGCACGCCTGGACTGCACATTATCTGCCCCAGAAGATTTCCAGCACCCCTAGCAGTCTACAAAAACCAAAATACAGTTCATTCAAGGCCCAAAGTAGTTTGTGTAACACTAGGTCCTATGCTGCTTTATATGACCATTCTCAGTTCTCAGTTATCACACACATTTAATATCTCAGATTCAAGGGATCAAACCAAGGGTTGTGCTTAGCCTGCAAGCACCTGTGCAAAAACTGGCCCTTGCATCATTCCTGTATGTTAAAGCACTTCCCAGCTTGCATAGAAAGATCTAGCACTGTTGACATACCTCTTAAAAGATTTTGTCAGAAATCCCAGGCAAACAAATAATACCACACCTTGGCCTGTCCCCTTGGGTAAGGACAGCTGTTGGGGTTGAGCTCAGAAAGAGAACTAGTGTTGTAACATCAGCTATAACCAAAGACTGTGGCCTGTTTTTTAGGCCACCAAAATCAATAGGAAGACTGTTACTGAATTTAATAGGCTTCACATTGCACCTCCATAAAGCAATACCAAGGACTTGAATTACATCCAAAATCTCATACGGACCAAGGCAGTATCCCGCAGGCACAACCGGTTTAAAGAACTGATCAAAGTCCACTGATGTATTTCCAAAAGGTTTGAACAAGTGCCACAGAAGGGAGAGCAGTAATCCAAGAGGAAGGTGATAGAGGTTTAGGATGACTGTGGTGAGGCCCACATCCTAATCCTGCTGCACAATGCACATTTGAAAGTCGAGTTACATGGAGAATATTTTATTCACAAGTGCAAATGCTTTGGAGCATTTGTCAATGTGAAATAACACATCTGAAGACATGATGTGAACCATAATGTGTGTTATTTCAAAATAACACATAGCTTGTCACTTATTATTACTGTAATAATCTGTATTTGAATGAATCAACAACAGCAATGCGTACTTACTCCAGCAAAGGAGAAATTCTGTTTTTGTATTCCTTATGGAAAATAAAGGAAACCTTTTGTAAACAAGGACCATTTTTCCAGACTTACCTCCTCAAGAAAGGTTAAGCCCCTCAGAATGACTAGATGGTTTCCTTAATATTCAAAGACAACATGGGATTAACTTTTCAGAAATGTTTTCTATGTCTAGTAACGCTCATATATTCATCTACGCCAGAGCCTAGGGGACTGCACAGCTTGTTTTGGAAAACAGTCATTCTTCTTCTGTGACACTTGGAAGTCCCCTGATAATCTATACTGTTCCAGTCGACTGCTATAACAAACTACACCTGAAACCACAGATTAAAAATTTTATATTAAAAAAAAAAGAAAAGAAAAAGAGGAGAATGTACAAAGACTTTCAGCACCAATCAGAATGAAAATGAAACAGCTTCTCCTCAAGAGCAATGTGAGACAAACATGTCTTTTCGTATTGAAATGAATGCATATAACAAACTGGAATAATTTTGCAGTCTCTGTGGCTAGAGAACTCCAGAACATGAAAATGACATGTAAGCGAGAAATTTTGAAAACAAAAATTGTCACCTTTTGAATTTTACATGTAGTGGAATAATCACTTAAATAATCTTTAAGACGAAGAAGAAATTTTATAAAAGTTAAATTTTTACCTAAAAATACCATTTTTCCCTCCCTCTAAAAGGAACAAGCTTCTAAAAAAATTCACTTCTCTGTTGCAAAAGTAATGCAGTCAAAAAGGTATCTTTAAAGTGACTAAATTTCTAGGGTTTATGAAAGTAGGCTGGATATAATACTATGGAATTGTTCAAAAGGTTTTTTTGAAAAGACATATATTTTTAATTGTTTTTTACCAGAAAGCAAGAGTAAGACTTTTTTCTTCATACTCAGATGTTTCTTTGAGCCTTGAACTAGATACTTGTGTTATTTATCTGTTGTACTACTTGTTCTGAAAAGTCCAGATAGAATCTCATTGCGCAAAAACATAGTCCTTGTGTCCTAAAAACATGCAATGTCACTGGAAAATAAAATAGATGTGTACAAAAAGTAACTGCAGATTGGATGCTGAGGCACAGAGATACCATCCAACGTCACAGAAAGTTTGTTTAAGATCCTGGAATTGAAGATCATCTGTCAGTTCAGAGTTTTAGCCACAAGACTGATCTTCCTGACATTATTAACATCCTTGAAACATGAACACACACACATATCTCAACTTACTAATGTCTTAAAACCTTTATTCCTTAAAAGTAGAGCAAAAGTTCTGTTAAGCAAATTATAACCAATAACAATACTATTTTTTAAAATAATGTATTAAATTATATTAAAGAATCAGACACCAATTTTTAATGCTGTTTTTGCTGCAATAAATGTTGAGGACTATGTTTTGACATTAAGACATAGCTATATGTGACAAGCTGTTTTGGAGCTTCACAACATCCAGTTTAAGGAGCTTTATGAAGCACTGTTTTTCTGGGACAAGAGTTTCATAGCAGGAATAAGTAAAGCTGAGAAAATAAAGGGGTTTTTTTTGTCTCAGGGGAAATTACAATACTCTAACACCTGTTTTCAAATTAAGACAGTAAAAATGCTGAATTTTCACAGAGTGACAACTTCGAAGAAAATGAAATTCAGGAACATATAACTTCTGCTTTTGACCATTTTATCTGTATTTCTTCTGGTCTGAATGTCCAGCCTTCTTATGCTTTAATGGGGAAAAAAACTGCATATATTCCACAGCCCAGACATGTACAAGTCATATCCCAAAATTGAAAAGTCTGGAAATGCATCTGAGTGTGTCTGGTCTTACCTGGCATCCTCTGACACTGAACTGCATCTTATAGAAAGCATAAATATGTTTCAACCCTGATTTGGACCTGTTGGCCAGGATTTGAGACTGGGCTATATGTTTTATGTTGCCCTGCTATCATATTGAGACTTATGCTGATTTCTGAAGTACTCTCAAAGATTTTAATGTGAGTTATGGTCCTGTGCAGAAAATAATGGATAAGAAAGCAGCAAAACCACATGAAGCTCTTATAAACTTTGCTGTTACCGTGAACACACAGAGGTTAACGTCAGATGAATCCAGTATTATGTGCCTTAGATCAGCACAATGATCCAAAATAATGTTTTCATTTGGATAGAACTGGTGGAAAATTTTGATTAAATGGAAACTTCCTCTTTCATTGACAATATATTTTGTTGGAAAACACCCACCTAATCCTTATAATACACTAACAGACAGTCTCACAAGGCAAATTCTCTGTTTATGCATGACTTAGAGACAATGGTCATCAGCCAGGTCACTTCAGTGCTTTGCCATCACAACTCAGTTCTGTCTTGTCGGCTCAAACCTAGGTTGCCAGTTGTGAGGGTGACCAGTGTGAACTGGTCAGTCACTCATCTCACACACGCCACAGATCAATTACTGTAGGATAGTGCTTTTCAGTTACCACATATGCTGAACTGCATTTGACCCGGTGGTGAAAGGTTTCATTTACCGTTACAGTCACTTCAGCTGTGCAGTCTCCAGACTGTACGCTGATTTATGGATGGATGGATTTGCATATGGCAAACATCCACATAGCTTTGTAAGTTTGCACTTATGCCAGTAAATGTAAAGTCAGGGCTATGATACTAGTATGAGTAATGTTTTTATTAGAAATATCTGTTTGGGGGGTTTGTTGGGTTTTGGTTTTTTTGGTTTTGTTTTTCTTTTTCTTTTTTTAATTTGTACTGGTTTCTTTTAAATGCACATAAGAATAAAATTCCATTCCATTTCCAGTTTAAGACACAGGGACACTCCTAAAAACCCCAACTCTTCATTTCTTCCTATTATTTATTCTTCTTTATCACTTTTTTTTTTCCTTATAACTGTTCCTTAGCAGGTAGAGATGGAGATCATCTTGTCCCCAGGGGCAGGACTGAGCATGAATCTTGACAATGATGGAGAAATCTCCAGGCTGATCTTGGAGATAGGAACATAAGAACAGCGATATCCAGCCAGACCAAAATCCAGTCTAAGGCATTGACTGCTGGTGACCAGCCATGCATGATTAAGGAAGGAACATGACAACAAGAGAAGACATAATTCCTGACAGCCCTTATGTCAGAACTGAACAAAATTGTGCTAGGTTTTTTGGGTGGATTTTTTTGTTTGGTTTGGGTTCTTTTGTTTGTTTGGGGTTTGTTTTGCTTTGTTTTGTTTTAATAGCATTTGATCTTGTCCATATCTGGCCTAATTAACTGACTTTTGCAGAAGGCTCATGTTTGGGTAGTTTCAGTACCACCACTGCTAACACCCTGTACAAATACTAAAAGCCAATGTCCTGGTTCTCAGAAATTTTTACTGTAAGCGAGCTGTCATTCTCTCCACAACGTACACGTGTATCTTCAATTAATGTTAACACTGTCTTGATGAAACATCATGACAAATATTCATTCATTCATTCTTTGTTTCCTGGTATGAGTAAAGGAGAAAAGATCCACCTCCCACCCACATTCTGTAACAGATTTAGGAATGCAAGACCTTTCATGCTTAAATCATCTACTATGCAATGCAAACGTTTATATCCACTGAAACACAAAACACATCATTCATTATTTTGAAGCTTAATTTGAATTAGACATTTACATTGAGGAACAGCTAAAAATAACTTGCAGCAGGGTGTGGTGCAATTTTGCACTGTTTATGGATTTGGTCCAAGTATGGGTGTGTAAATAGCTTCATATTTGTATATATTATGTAGGTAAATGCATGCATGCACCTAAGGATACTTTCCAAATCCAAAGAGTTTGGGAAGTTTGTTCCCTCAGCTCAGCTTCACAGAGGAATATGCTGAGCTTAACCAGACCTAAAAATCCCTTTGGAAGAGTAGTCAGGTGGAAGAGAGCTTCTGGTCTCAGTAGGACAAAGCAGGGGAAGGAGTTTCCCATGTTGCACTTATGCTCCATGTACACTGCCACTGGCTGGCAATTTTATACCTGTGTCTGATGTCTGCCTGTCTTTTAGTTATCATTTGAACAAGCTCAGAGACTTTCTTACAGTAAGTGGCCTTCTTGATATATGAATCTTTCGTACATATGTTAATACATAATACAATTTCTACCTTTTAACATCTATGGCCAGCACTAGAGAAGTGTTAGGATGCTTCTGTTCCATGACATCATAGACCTGTTTACTAATGAGTTACCGTGGATTGTTCTCTGATTGCTTACATAGTTTAACCAACAGCTCCAATTAATTAAATTGACGCCCCTTACAGCCTACTGAAGGACTTCACAGCCAACTGCACCGCAGATCAGAAGTAGTGCAAATGTGTTTCCTATTGGATTTTATACCACAAATTGTTTCTGCTCCTATTTTTAATAGAAAACATTCTTTTTGCTTCCTTCTTTAAATGTACACCTATCATAAAATGTGAAAAATTTTATTGCCCCACCACCCTCTACTGCATTTGAGACTTTCTGCATTTTCTTAACATGTGACATAGGCCACAATAAATTTTAGGATAATAGAAGTGTCCACAGAAGTGGCTACATCTGAGTGGCTGCAATTTGAGATTTCTCTTGCTGTTTTGCAAAGAGCACTGAGAGCCCATTTACAACATGTCTGGAGCAAGGGAGCACATGGCCCTGTGCTCGCTGTCCCACTTTGTCAGTCTGATGTTTGAAAAGGAACGGGGATTCCTTGCTCTCCGGCTAGTGTTAGCAGCTATTTGGAGTGGCAGGAAAGCAGCCCTGGAGTCTCCTGCTGGGGGGAAATCTCCTGGGCCCTCTCCAGTGAGCTGATGTGAGAAGCAGACAGTAGCACCTTTCACTCACAGTGCCTGGAGCCACAGCCACAGTAAGTTAGTAATACTCCAGTAAATGTTAAAAGCTTCCACACTGCTGTGCCCTTTAGTGATAGATACAGGAATGGTTATTGAAACTGAGCAACTGCATTATGGAAACTCTATTCCAACACTGCAATATTACTTATCTAAAGTTACTGCCCTCAAATCAGTGCAACTGCTTCAAGGCTGATGTGTGTCTAATGTGTGCTTTATGTTACATTTACACTGATGGACTTCTGCACAGAAGGTTTTAATGGAAAGAACTGTTAACAGGGAAAATGGGAGAGGGCTTGCATAAGATACGACATTCCTTTACTCAAAAACTCAGTTTAATTGCTTGGGCATTCAAAAATATCTGATCAAATTTCATATTGATAACCCATCTTTCAAAAGATTCATAGATCCACCAGACTGAGTGAGGGTCTTTCATAGTGACTTCAGTTGATGTTGTACTGGACACAGGTATGCAATGAACCACAGTAAGGCAATGAATGCTATTCTGGTGGTATTCCACAGTGGAACCATGGGACAAACAGAACCAAGAAAGACTGGTATTGAATGAAAACATTTGCTTGGGAACAGAACAATACTTTGAACAGTTTTTGCCTCATTTCTTTCCATTTTCTGGAAAAGCTCAACAATTTCAAATGATCTTAATAATTGCTTGGTTTGGTTGCTTTATTATTTCATAAGTGGAGAAGAACTTGTATAATCTCCCAAAAGGGCACTTCATGCTGCAAGTGCCACATGCATGGAAATCAATAGGACTACTCATGTGAGTAGGAGTTTATAAGATCATTCCTTTTTTTATCTCCTGGTGAATACCGAGATAAATCATATTTCATTACAGGGATATCAGTGTGATTGAGCAAATCCCAGAACCTTTGAATAATTGCCCTTTATAAATTCAGTGAATGAAATTCCATTTAACTTTGTGAGTTCTTTTCAGCAGAATGTTACCAGATTAAATTAGTGCGCAGAAGCTTTTTGAGAAAGCAAATGTGTGCGACAAATGCTTACAGGGGTGACACAAGCTATTTACTGAATTATGGAGTTTGAATAAAATACACCATGGTATTTTGAGGTAAGTGGATGGAAACTACAAAACAATATTGAGGGAAATTGTACTGGTAAACTACAGCAACAGTCCCATGTTATCTCACAATTAAGGAGTAGATACATAATTCACATCACCTTTGGAGGTGAACTTTACTTTGGAAGCATTTTCTAGTCCTTGCGCCTGCCTAATCACAGGTTTTGGAGCTGCTTCAGGTATAAATAGCTCAGTAAATCTTCCTCTCTCCATGTATACACATGCCAATTCTATCTAAGCAGACATGAGGTACAATAAAACATGTAGAAAATTGTCTGGCTGAGAGCCTATTAAGATTTTTATTTCACTCTGCTCCACATTTTTCTACTGTTTACTTTCACTTTTTCACCTTTTTGGATGCATGAAGAACTGTTTCTTTCGAAGGATACATTTAGTTTTAAACTAAAACATTCATCCATTCTACCTAGTTGATCATGTACTAAAGTACAACAGTGGAGCAGAACAGTGAAATGCTGAGCAGTCTGTAAGGAAGATGAAAGCAATTATTATTTTGGGTGCCTCCTGGGTCAGCTACTGACACAATTAAGAATCATACTCAAACCCTTTACATTTCTTCCACTCCTATCACACCCACCTGCCAGACTTTCACTGAAGGTCTACCTATACTTACTGCTTAGATCTTGTGCTTTTTTTTTTTTTTTTTTCTTTTCTTTTTTTTCTTCCTTTTTTTTTCAGGGAGGGGAGAGAGGGTGACTTTTTTATCTTATCTTTTTTGAAATATTAAAAGCAGCAGAAAATGTATAGTAGTGGGAGACCTGATACTGCTTTTTAAGATTCATTTTTCCCCAAGTGGTCATTATTACAGCAGATCTATTTAAGGCATAGGAGTTTCCATACCTGTGAATAGGTTAAAGTTTTATGGTGCTGCATTTCACATCACTTTGAAATGCAATGATCTTTGCCAGGAGCTAGCTAGAGAATTATTTACATATCTCCCTTCCTACCTCAGCTGACCATTCACATGCAAATAGGAGCTTTGACAGGTTCTCCACACATTTATGAAACCCAGTGATCTGTCCATTTTTCAAGTCAGAATGAAAGATATGACAATGCCTTAGAATAAAGCCCTGCCAAACTCTAGATTAGTTTCTTACTCTGCAATACTGAATATGAAAGGAAAAAAAAAATAATCCAACTTTCTTGGAATGGAAAATTTTAGGAGCACAGTGAATGCATTTCAGTCACAAAATAAGTATTGATTTCTTAGAGATCAGTTGGAGGAGAGTAGTTTTACAAACTATTTGAAAGGCATTTTTCCTCCATTGGTCATCCAGAACCAAACAAAACAGCTCAGTCCCTCAAAAAAACCCCTGAATTTTAGAATAGGTTCAAATCATTGCAATATGGACACACCATGATATGAGGGGAGGAAAATGAACAGTAGACAATTAAGATGGCCCTGCTTGTTAAACCCCATGTTTGAAGACTTGACTTGTACTACTGAGCACTTGCTCACAGTATGTACTCACACGTAAGTGGGTCCCAGAACAGTTCACCTCTGCACAGAACAAGTTCACAGTCTGTCCCTGAACAGGCAAGCAATTGCTTCTTAAATCCTGGTGTCTGAAAAACCTGATGGAGTGGTTCAGCTCAGGACAATATTATGCTTTTGCGGTGATTATGAAAAATCATTGCTATTCTACCCACTCACCAGTTGTTACTTTAAAAGAAAATTTGTCTTTAGACCTAAAGTCTCCTCTTCTGGTGTGGTTTCAGTGTTTTCAGAAACAAGTACACATTTCCTAGTCTAAAAAGCTGTATTTCACCTCTCCTTATGTAATTTACATACACTGATCACTTCCATATGTCTGGCATAAGGTAAAATAGTTTCTATGCATAGTAATAGGGGTGAATCTACAGTGAAATAAAATTCAGCGTTTGTCATATTCCTACATGCTGATTAAAAAGTTTTTAAGAGAATGGCATTTATGAGAAATGTCCTTTGAAAAACTATTTGTGGTCTCAGTTATGGAAATTATGTTCAAAAACTAAAAGTTGCATTGCTCAGTCTTGTCCTCAGTCCCTTTGGTGCAAAGGCAATTAGCAGTATCAGTGGTCTAATTCCCTTCTCACCTGCATCACCGCAGTCACAGTCATTTAACAAAGTTACACTTGATTTACACCAGAATAATTGGTGATAGCTTAAAATTTCTAATACAGAATAATAATTCACATGAGACTTGATGTTGCTCTCTTTGAAGAAAAACGAAAAAGTTTCTTTAGTCCAGTAAACAGAACCTTTTGCATTGGTCTCTGTTGGTCTGTCTGTCAATCTCAAGAATTGGATTAAACTCTTCTAGCACCAGCAAAACTGTCAGAAAATTATGTAGCAAGTGGTCAAGACACCATAATCTAACAAGTCAAACCACAGACTTGTGCCTGAAATTCAAAGGTACACCAAAAGCGTATAAAACGTTGTATTTGCTCTATATTTCTTAATTAATGACATGAAAACCTGTACTTTATTATAGGAAAAAAAAAAAAGTATTATATTCAAAACAACCGTTACATCATGTAAGTGGCATAAGGAAGTATAAAAGCAGTGAAAAAAACATTCCCTGAGTTAATTCACTGAAGGTGAATTAAAATGCTGTATTTAAGGTACATGGAATAGATGAACAATCAATTTTATTTTCACATAGGCCAGGCTGATAAGGGGAACAGGTAGCCTGGTAAGGCATGTTCAGACTGGTTACAAAGGGAAGGAAGTACCCAAAATTAGGCTTTTAGTTTTGTCTAATAAGCACAAGAAAAAGATTACATTTTTTAACTCCCTCTTGATTTTAAAATATGATTATCAGCAATGATTACAAAAAAAGAGAAGCCTAGCTTAAACTCAGAGAAACAGGCCAGTATCTTGCAAGCACTCGCATACCTTTGGAAGAGAGTATTGTAAAGACCAAACACAAAGGCTTTTCTTCTCCTCAGTAATTTGTAATCACCTTCACAGTATTTAGTGTGAAATAGAGGCAGATACTCCAAAAAAACATTGTATAGAACTGTCTGGAATACCCAAATTGAATTAAATTAGATATGCTTTCTGGATAATAGGCATGTCTTTCATGTCACAGGCGTACACAGTTGTGAATATAATTGTTATAATCACTTTAAAGTACCTGTAAGACCTTCGTATGTTGATCAAAAATAAGTTATGACTGAACTTTGAATATACACTTTAATAGGATTATTCTGAGAGTAGGATACAGCTCTAAATAAGCATGGCAAGTCTCTGACCTCAAGCAATTCTTCATGAGATCACTTAATACCACTTTACAGGTGAAGAAGCTGACATAAAAGAGTCAAAGAATTAATAGGATTTCACATTTATGGTACTTTTTTTGATTTCCATTACAGTACAGACTTCCTGTGCATCATCAGCTGTGGTGCTGGGTTTCTGTTAACTTCCAACCTCCATTTCTTGGTGAGGATAGCAAAACTTTCCTAATCTGCATGACTGTTGTCCAGGAAAGAGTGTGAGTCCCAATGGGGGTTAAAAGAATGATGAAAGACACAAAATTGTAAATGGATACCAGAAAAGAAAGTAGAATACCCAGGAGATTACAGTTCCATCACAGATGGGAAACAAAATCTGAAAAACTAGAATTAGAAATTATGTTAATCTTGATCTCAATACTTCAGGATGTAGAGAAAACATTTTTTTTTCAAATTATTGTTATTACTTTATTTCATAACACTCCTTTAAAAAGAGCTATGAGAAATTTTCTTTCAAATTTAACAAATTCCTAAGTCTTTTCACCTCAGATGAAATCTTGCTTGCCTACTTGTTGGAGGTCAGTTTTTATGGCTAGAGTACAAATGACTGAGGATACATATTTGGAACAGCAAGATGGATGGAGGTTTACCACACTGATAACTGCAAAGCCAACATCCTGCAAATACTGCTTCAGTGAAGTTTACAACTTCAGATAAGCACCAACAAAAGCTCTTTCAAAATGTTATCATACCCTTCCGTACATCTGAATATACACTTGGTCTTGGTGGGTGGACTCTGAAATATTTTGAAAGAGAAGCAATTTATAAGTAAAGCGTTTTCCTAACTATGCAATTTGCAGGTAGCTCAGGGATATATTTATACTGTTGTCTGAAGGGTTGTCAAAGCAAGAGGTTCCGATACAGCCATTTGTCTGCTGGAGTAGAAGGGAATATGAGAGAAAAAAAAAAAATCTGGAAGATAAAAAGTTTTCTTTTCCAGATCCCCAGATATCATTTCTGCCGTCCTTCCTATCACTTGAGAGGAACTGGCATTTACCACACGGACCTAGCAGAATGGAAACGTTGTACAGGTCCTAGCTTGATGGAGACCAAGCTGGCCTACAGGTACTACAGAGCAACACCCATCATTGCTGATATGACCCTTGCTGTGTTTTGCAAAAAAAGAGCTTTATCAGGTGTGGGAACCATTTCAGACTATACATTCATGCAAAAGTAGTGATGTTGCACTGGGAAATGCATTAAGGAAGTAAAAGTAATAATACTAATGCCCTGAAATCTCCACTTCATTGTAAGAGACCTCACTCTTTGCCTTGGCCAGGAATGGGATATGTGTCTAGCAAATGATAGCTATTGCCATTTCAGTGTCAGCTGGTGATAAAAGTTGTGCCCTGCACTCTCTGCAGCTCTTTTGGATGCTTGTGAGCTGTATTTATCATCTGTTGCCTCTAGAAAAGGCCACCAACCCCTCCCCCTTGAAAGGCAGCTCTAAATCCTTTAAATTATCTCACAGAGCTTTTTTGTGTCCTTTTCTCACACAAGGCTGGAATTTCAAAAGGAGCCAAGAGGGGCCGTCAGAACCAACATGAGCTTTGCTTCATTAGAGTGGAGAGTAAAGGAGAGCTTTCTTTTTCCTCCTTCCACAAGTTAGATAAAAGCAAATAACTACTTCATTCTTCAGATTGTTCCCCGCAAGATCCAACTTTGCATGAAAATATTTATAAGAGATGAGAATTTTATTTGACTGCTCACTTCTAAAGTTTCTGCAACATCCAGCTGGAGAGATAAGCAGGCGGCTCAGCAAATGTCAAACAACTTTAAAACATTACAAGAATGGCAAGAACTTCTGACTTTACTGTGTTTGGCTATCAAACAGCAAAGGATGAAAACTAGATGTGACACAAAGTAGACTAGTGCTCACACGTTTTAGGGATTGCTGTAGATTTGTCTAGCTCAAGGGGAATGTGTAATCCCCAAAGTGAGAAAAGAATCCCCAATCTGCAAGCCTGTTTAGAATTTTTAGAAATGAATCTAAATTAGGTTTCATCCTGCTCTCACTATCCAAATAGTTCAGCTGAAAAAGGGGAGAATCAGGATCAAGGCACCTGCCCTGGGAGTTGCACATATGCATACACAAACCATGCTATATGAAATTGAGTCTGGAATACATTTTTCTTTTAAAGTGTAGAAACATTCAGAAAGTAACAGAGCTGGTCAGGGGACAGCTTATTGAAAGCTCTGAATTATTAAGTTTTAAAATTAGTAAAGCTCTGCAGGCCCAGAAAGTTGCTTCCAGCATGTGTCACTGGATTTGGGATGAGTTTTTTAAGGAGGACGGACATGGGAAATGTGAGATGTAAGGTAGGCAACTGTTTTAAGAATATGAAGAATTTAGTGGTGCTCTATATTTCCTGCTATGACTGAAAGTTTGTTTCTAATTTAGAGTCACAGGTGACCTCAAGATCATAGATACTGAGGGCATAAGTAAGTTTAACACAACTTTAAATACTCATTTGGGCAGAGACAGTTGCTTAAATTAGGGTGCTTTGAGATCAGAATACAGCCTAGGTTCTTCCACAATATTTAATTGGTACCTTCTTTTGATAACTTCCCAGGAAGAAAGAAACTAAATGAATGAACAAGGAGCTTAATTCCTTTTACAGTCACTGAAAAGCAATGAGCACCCTTAAAGTCTCATTCAGCCTGCCTAACCCAAGATTAGCTCTGTGGAGGTAGTCTCCTTCCATTGATGGTGAAAAAAGCCTAATGTGGCTGACTGTGTCAGTCAAGACGAAAGAGAAAGACACCACAGAGAATCTCCTGTGGTGCAGGAGAAAGGCTACAGCGCTCTTAAGATTTCTGATGCTCTCAACAGCTGTGGCCATCCTTTTCTCTCTTGTACGTCGGAGCACCATCCCACTTGGAAAAAAACAGTAAAAGTCAAGTAAAAGTACTATCCTCACAGTTATTCTCACCATCCACAGCTGTTACTGGAAGAGAGCAGCTAACCTATATGAAGGCTGTATGTGGGAGGACCGTGAACTTGCAGACATTCCTGAAGGCAGCTTTAATCCTGCAAGGGAAGGAATTCGCTGAATTGCCCACCAGCACAACACCAGCAGCAACTTTCACATGTAACCTTAATTAACAAGAGCACCAGGACATGCTACAGAACTTCTATTTAAAATTTTGACATAGAGCTGCCAGGATCCACTCCACACATTTGCTTAAAAACAAGCACGTGGGAGCCTGAAGACAATTTTACCCTTTTTAGCTTTCAAACAACTGGAAAATGTCACAACCACTGACACCACTTAGAAGGATTTGTTTTCTCCTCAGTCACTCAGGCACTGCCTCAGGTGAAGATGTGATTTTGCTTCGGATTGAACTAGGGTCAAGTCAGACTCCAGCTGATGCAGAAAATGTTGAAAATACTGGAGAAAACTTGTATTGCTTGTGCTTCCATTGCAATGTTCCAGGTATGCACATGAGAGAAAAAGCCTGTGGGCCAGAGGAAGTGAATAAAAAAGATGTACCTCTAATAGCAGCTGTGGGTATTAAAGGCCATGTGCAGAATCAGTGATTAGGCAAATCAAAACCATATTAAAGATAAGGGTATAGCAATGTATTAAATAAAAACTGAAAAACACTTCCAAGCAACAGGAAGAGTTAAAAATACAAATCATTTCATGGTTTCTTCTCAGAGGGAACTCCATGTAAATGCTTTCTGTATATACAGAGGCACACGCAGCAGACATTATTATAAATAACTGATTTACATTGTAGCAACGTGCAAAGACTGGGTTTGTTATTTAAAATATTGTTTTCTTAACCCTTATGGAATAAATACACACCTGAATAAACCCTAAGCAAACCAAAAGGTACTTCAGTCCTGATTAAAAAACTTCAAGCACAGAAGTAAATTTGAAGGTAGATTTCACATATCAGTAGATTCACTAAGCTTAGTGAAACCATGGATGTTTAAATTCCTCACTAGGTCTGAGTTTTAAAGATGTTGTAACAAACACTAAAAGTAAGTGCTGCACACCTTGTCCACAGCAAAAGAATAGAGTTCCCACTGCTGTCAATACAGCACCTTCCATGAATAACTCAGTCATTTGCAAACCGTACAGCACAAATAATTATAGAGAACTCCAGCTTCTCAGAAAAGGGAGGCTCTGTAATTCAGAAACCACTTTTTCCACTGGAATTAAATGGGAAAGTTGGAAACACAAAATGAAAATGTTGGGCTAGGTTTTCACCCTCCTTGTTCCAATTACACTGCCTGTCTCAGGCCCTAATTAGCTAGCTGAAAATTTCCCTATATAGGCAAGATCTGAGCTTAGGCACCTCCTTCATCAGCTTCTCCCTCCTGTCAGCCCGTGAGGCACATCAGAGGTAGGCAGGGCAGTCCTACCATCTCCCCTGACAGTTTCCAGGTCTTGTGAAGACCCTACTCAACCAACATTAGAATGACCAACACATAAATCTCCTTTGAAAGACTCATCATTTCTGGGGAAAAAAAAAAAGAAAAAAAAAAAAAAAAAAAAAAGGCTGAAGAGGCTGTGGCTGGATCTGACATCTTCACTGCCTTCCAGTCACCCACACTGACCAAACAGCGAGGCCTAAGAGTGCCAGAACCATGCAGAAATGCCATCAGGCATTGCCTAGACTGCAAACATCACAAGTCTGCCTTCCTTTGCAGTCTTCTTACTAAATCTGGACCGTCCTTCTCTCCTTTTCAGGCACATTAGAGAGGCTTTTCCCTCAGACAGCACTCTTACAACACAGTTTAAGCAAAAGTTTTTTAAGCATATACCTTGAAATCTGAGACGCACTCTAATAATGGTCTCAACTCAAGAGAGACAGGCTCCTTTGCCAATATTTCTCTTCCCATTTCCCTCTTCCACTTTTTCCTGCTTTCCCAATATTTGTGGAGGTATTGAATTGTGAGTTATAGAGTTTGATGGAAAGGAAAAACCACAATCAAACCCACCGGCAGGTCATCAACTACAACCAGACTGGGTCAACAAACTACAAACCAGGTATCAGATTTACAGTAATGTACATACAGGTAATTCAGTGCGGTGTCATTCCTGCCATTCCATGGCATGTTGGACAAATTGAAACGGACAGAAGTTTTGCTGTTGCTTTCACTAGGGCCAGGATTTCATCTATGTAAAAATCCATCCTAAAAAATCATAAATCTACGGCACATCAAGGATGGAGTAGTTCTCACTATCACTGCAACTTTAAACAAGACACTTATTTTTAATATAGCTTGAACTGGAGCCAGGGAGTAATAGAGCTAAATCTGTGTGCAATGCTTTTCCAGTTACTTATTCTCAAGTAATATGTATCCAATTGAGCAAAAATAACAAAGGAGAACAACACATGTACTCTTACAAAACATACTTACAGCGTTTAGTAACTTTCAATAGACAAATAGGAAGCGACAGATGGATTTGAGAAAGTTGGGTTCACAAGATTTACTTATGTGGAGACAAAAATCAAGGTTGCCTTAGGAAAAATCTGTAAATCAAGGAATCGTTAATGGAAACTCTCTTTCTTCGGGCTTATATGTTTATATTTAAAGGTTACTGTAGCTGGTTCCATCTCTGTTTGTGCCGTTACCTCCCCATACAGAGAACAGCAAAATAAAATAGGAAACAATAAACGATACAAGAAATCCATCTGGAGTTAAGGCTATATTTATTGTTTTAAACTTTGCACACTCAACTTGATCAACATCTTTCTGAGAACTCTGTGCTCAGTAGAAGATTTCTGAACAGAACCTGTGACCTAGTGACACAATATAGAGACTTACAACCGACAACGAAATTGAAGCCAATGAGATTAAAAAACAATAACAACAAAAACCCACAAAAATAACAAGAACAAGAAAACCCCCTGCATTCTTTAAGGAAAGGTTTCTGTACCTTTTGACATACCCACAGTGACATTTCTTGTTACTTTACAATAAGGATACAAAGTCTTTGAAGGACACAAAAAGAAGAGCTCAGAGGTCAAAGGGCTCAATTGAGCTTTCAGTTTTATAGTTGGTTTTACCACATTTAGGCTATGATCCAGAACTTACTGACTTCAGTGAACTTTAGATCAGGCTTTTAATCTTATTAATTCCCTTTGGATGAAATAAGGAGATAAATATCATCTGTGCAAAACCTTTTCAATCCATGTACTAAGAAAAAAAATGCTTAGAAACTTTAAAATGTACAGAGCAAAACCTGATGCTACTGAACAGGAGTTTTACCACAGATTTCAGCTGGACAAGGATTTCCCTAGTGCCCTCATCTAATTCTTTCCTTTAAGATGCCACCACAATCAAGGCGATATAAACCAAATAATCAGAACTCTGTTTTACAATAAACAAAAAGAACCTTTTCAGACCACAGATGTGGCCTTAATATATGCATTGATACACTTTCCCTTCCTCTTCCTATCCGTAACATGCCCTGTAGGATGCTTCTAATCTTTTGCAAGACTGAGTGACAAGAAGTCAAGAGGAAGCAAGAATGGGAGTTCACTGAAACTTCTGTCCAGCAGCCTGGGAAATGGCAGAGCTAATACTGGACCTTTGAAAACAAGTGACCATAGGAAATCAAGGTTGGCAGGGATTTAACCCTCCATGACTCATTTTGCTAATTTTTAAAGCAAATGCCTGAGCTTTTTAACCATGTTTGACATCTAATTAGTCGAGAAAAACAAGAAGTTAAAATACATCCTTGCTTTTCTTTTGAAATAAAACAGTGACAATTAGCTCCAAGGTATTTGTTTAGGCAAAAAACAATCATGCATGTTAAAATGCACAATGACAGTCACTGGAAAGAGAAGTCACTTGGGTCATTCTTTTCACCCTTCATTTTTTTTTTCCAATATCATAAGTTTACTTTACTCAACCACAGCTCTTCATTGAGAGCTAGAATGGGTAAGTAACTGGATAGCTTCTTTTTCTAATAGAAAGCAGTTTGAATAGAGATGAATCACGTAGTATCATATAGTCATATAGCAGTGAGGTAAACCCTGACAGACACATATTAGCATGTAAGGTATTCAGTCAGTGCCTAAAAGACATATTTTCAATACCTACAGCTCCAAAGGCTGTTCCTGCACAAGGTGTTAACACTGACCTGTGCATAGAATACTGTGCTGGAAGCAAAATTTGTCTAGAAAAGCACCAGCTGATAAGGCTTAGTTTTCCCTGACTAATCATGATACTCCCATCCTTAGGGATCAATGCAGCGGCCTAGGCAACATGCTCCTCTTGACCTGGCCAAGCATTTACACTGGTACTTAACATTAAGCATGTGAGTAGTCTGATCTGATTTTTAGGGTTACACGTGTTCTAAGTCAAATATGTGATAAAGTATACATATGAATCAAAGGCCAGAGTGTGAATTCCTGTAAATCTTCAGTAACTTGCTTCGAATTCACTATGCATTTACTTTCTTTGCTAGATAGGAAATAGGGTTGCTCAGCATTTTAACTCATTTGCTTTTTACAATGATCCGCCAATTACATAAAGAGTTGCTATGTTCCTTTCAGTTTCCTGTTTTGCTCCTGTAGGATTGACTGTATATTAAAATGTGATGTCTGATGTATTTAAAAAATGAAAATGAGACCTTTTCTCCTTGCAAGAGTAGAACTGGAAAACAGCCAATCAGCAGAGTAGCAAAATGTTGATAAACTGTATATGAACACAGTACCAGCGGGGTGAAAAAAGAAAATGAAAACAGGAGAAAAAGAAAACCTCTGTCATCCAGATTTGGCCATCATTTGAAACTAGTTTCTGTGAATGTAGTCAGTACAAGCAGGAGTAGCAGACTTGAACCATTAATAAACTTTAAAAGGGTGAAAAAAATAAACAATAATTAATTAGCTGTTAAACCCCTTTACCAGATATTTCTATAGCCTTTATGTTTCTATATACTAATCTGAGTTTCAGTATGATTGTGAAAGTTTGGAAGTAATTAAGAGCTTTTTAATGAGTTTTTGACATGGAATGTAGTTATGGTAGAAGCTTTCTTCAGACTCCTTTATTTCAAATAATCAATTTTGTGTTAAATACAAATGGCTTTTCTTATGAAAACCAAATTAACAGATTCTGAACCCCTTAAACTGTTCTTTCCATACATATCTTTCCAAGTTTAAACACACACAAATATGCATATGTGTTCTTTAATAACACCCTCCACATGCATTTACTTCATACAGTGCATCCAAGTTTTGCAGGTGTTTTTTTTTTTTCATCTGGAGTGCAAAAATGACGTCCGCCTTGTATCAGAGAGGACTTTTCCCCCCTCTCATTCGCAGCATGAGAAAGATGAAAAAAATTGGAAAACTTATTTCTACTAGCAAGAGATGTATCGATACTATACTGTAAACTGAGACTGACATCTATGACCAGGCATGCACACACATGTTCTCTTTTTTTCCACTGTAGAAGCAGTGTGTTACTTTTCCTCCTTTCTTTCCAAACTATAGCTGCTGATCCTTCTCTCAACCTTCAATAATCTGAGACTTATGAGAAGGCAGCACTTCAGAGAAACGTACATACACACAGATGCACAGACCTCCCATTTAGAAATAATATTCCACAACTCTTATATTTTAAACTCTTTCCCAGTTGCACATTCTCCAGATTTGGTGAATTCTTCTAAAAATGTACTATGCTGATAAAGAAGAGTCTGCCTACTTCAGAGTCCTCCTTTTAACACTGGCAGTGTTATACAAAAGTTAATTACTGCCAATTGCAGTGTGAATGACATTACACAATTTCAAACGTAAATGTAATCTCGCAGCTCTCTTTCTTCAGTTACACCTTCCCTGTGATCTCTAATGAAATACATCAGGCTCCACCGAAAACAATCTCAACTCAAATAAATGGCACTGCATTAATCGTCCATAGGCAGTATTTTCTAGTGCATAACAGTCCTTTCCTCCTTTTCTGGACTGATCTGTTCCTTTCAGTTTATAGTTTCTTGGCAAACCCACCATCTACTGCTTATGTTAGGCATCTGATTGTCAGATTTGTCCAAACTGAATATTCATGAATTGAAAATTAACCACTTCATGCCTAAAAAAGGGAAAATATAAATCTTCATCTATTCCATGCTGTTTGAAACAGCTCTGGTATTGTGGCTGCACTACATGCCCAGCACGGAAGAGATGAACTAGGTGGCCAAACACATCTTGTCGTTTTAAAGTCCGATGAAATAGCACAAGATTGAAAAATACTCTTCCCCGGATCATCACGATACGGAGTCCGTGTCTGCAAATGCAACTAACTCTTCTTTGTCTGTGTTTAAACTGCGTGGTACCGACCGTAGCACCGAGTGGCTTTTTAAGTCTTTTTTTTTTTTTTTCAGATTTTTTAATTTTTTTTTTTTCCCTAACGCAAATTTTCCCTTTGGAAGATAAGGAAAACCAGGGAGGAAGGTGGGCAAGGAGGGCTGGGGAAGGAGGTTGGGGAGGCGGGGGGGAGAAGCGACGGGGCAAGGAGGAGAGGTTTTGAGGAAAACCGAGGATAAGAGAGAACAACAGACTTACCTTTATAGGATAATTTGAGCCTTGGCACATTATTCTTCACATGCTGGCAGTTCACTCTTCCTGCTAGTAATACTCCCAAGGAAAGCAAGGCAATCCCCCT
>NW_010297191.1:0-12281 GCF_000700745.2 Antrostomus carolinensis | reverse complement strand
ATATATATAAATATATATACTAAATATAATTTAGTAATTATAGCAAACTTCTTTTTTTTAAAGGTCTGTCTCATTTGGTAGCAGCCTCCTTTACTGAAGACCAATTTGGAGTTGTCCAAACTACACTGCCAGCTATTCTGAATACTTTACTGACTCTTCAGGAGGTAACAATTTTTCTTTACTGCAGAACATGTTTAGACGAGAAGAGTTTTGTTAATGGTACATTTTGACCTTGCTGACCAGTCATCATATTGAAGTTGTTACCACTGTAACAACTCTTCTGCAGGTAATCTAAACAAAACAGCTAGTTGCTGTTAGATCAGATCTGTGTGGTGTTTCTCTACTAATACTAAGACATTACTATCAAATTACTGATGTTTGTGTGATGTGTATTTAGAAAAAAATAGGTTTGTTTCCAAGCCTATGTGTGTCCTATTGACATGATTTTGCCTTAATGCCTTAATGGAGATTCTTGGAAAGAATTTGGAGGTTATTAAAGTTCTTCAGTGTAAGTCATCTATTCCAAGAACAGGCACCAGGGTGGAAAAAAAAAAGACAATAACCTTGTTTTTGAAAGAAACAAAACATAATACAGGACGGAATTGTGTTTCTACTGCAGTGGTGCTGTGCTTAGCATTTAAGACTCATTAACAGAGAATCTTATTTCACAGAACTTGATTCTGTGTCCATGTTGATGGTCAGGAAATGCAAAGTCAAGCTCAGTCTCCAATACATTTTTGTATGTCTTAGTGGAATTTCTGAACTTGCATTTGGTTTTTGCTTTACTTGACATAAACATGTTGCTAGTTACACTATGAAATAACTGAACAGGTGAAACAAGTTCATTTATGTTTTTTTAATCAGGTTGTAGACAGACATTTCAAACTGCCTCATGTTTCTAGCAAGCCCCCCAGGATTTCAGGAAGTCTGGTAGACACATCCTACAAAACACTACGGTTTGCACTTAGAGCATCTCTGAAAACAGCACTGTACCGGATAACTACTGTCTTTGGAGAACACTTAAAGTAAGAACTTTTTCATGATTGCTTGCTTGCTAAATTTAGTTTTAATTAATGTTATTGTAGGACCTGTGAAAAGGGAAATTTATCCAAAAATCCCTTCAGGTCATTATTCTAACATGGTATTTTAGTATTTTTTTTATTTGTGGAACCTTAAAAAATTCTCTTGTACATGTATAGTCCCTCTTAGAAACTTATTTTTTGTAGATTTCTAGGCAGTTTTTATTAGTGACTTTGCATGAACTCTTGAGCAGCAGTCCATGAATACCACTCGTTTAATAAATCTGAGCTGTTGAAAAGAAAGTAAATCAACTAGAGACAATTGTCTGTTCTGTAGGGAGAGAATCCTGAGAATCCTATGAAGAGTCCAAATAATCCAATTCCCTTGCTGCTTGGTTGTCTGGTGGCTCTTTCTCAGCTACTGTCGCAGCAGGCAGACTGTCATACTTGGCCTCTGAATATGTGGGGATGAAATGTCACTCAGTTTGGAAGTGCTCGATATACAGGAGAGAGAATTTTAAGAGATTTTTTGTTACCTAGACCATTTGTGCAAGTTAAACAATTGCTCGTGTGTGTTTAAAGGTAAGGAAGTAGGCCGGGCTTCTTGGGACAAGTGTCTTTTAGTAGTGGAAGCTGTTGAGGTTAAGAATTGACAGTTTTAAGGGTTAATACACTTTTTTTTGTCTTGGAACGTAGGTTTTTCATACAGCTGGGTTTTCTAAAATGGAGCTTCAGTGTAATTGTTGATTTCAATGTATACTTAATTTTGGCATGAGACTTTATTTTTGTGGTGTGTTACATTTAATGTAAAATCTTATGTGTTGCGTTTGTTGTTTTTAGCGCAGTGCCAGTGTCTACGGAACATAAGAAAAGACTTCAGCAGTTCTTGGAATACAAAGAATAAATAACAGATTTTCATGCAGCTATGTAGATTTTTTTTTTTTTTTTTCCCCAACTCTCTTGGTAAGAAGAAAGTGGGACTAATGAGCCTTTTTGTCTTGGCTTTTTGGAAAAGCATATGGAAGTACAAGTCACAGAACAAAACTCTTAGAGCTGCAGAAGAGCTCTTCCGGGTTTGGATCCTCTTTTGTATAATAAAACTTTTTTAAAAATTCATCACGCCTTCTTTTAATATCACTTACAAATGAGGAAGTGTCAGTTCTTATTTTATGTCAGTCTATGACATTTGAGATTGTCAGAGTTACTTTGCCACTCAGATCCTTCACTGTTCTTCATGATGTATCCCTACCCTTTCCTGTTAAAGGGCTGAGTAGAGATTTACATAGATACTTAGTGTGCCTAAGTGTTTCATAAATTTAGTTGATAACACTTTTAGTGCAGATGAAGTGTGTACTTTAAGAGTAAGAAACAGATGTGGCCAGGAATAAAACACGCTACTCTTCTGTAAGATGGAAATACTCTTTCAGAATAAAATGGGCGTGCACTGTTAGGGCACAAATACTGCTTGAAAAACCAGCAGCTTGGATTTTATCTTTAAGGTGACCTAGGAAACTAAGTTCTGGTCTGTGCTGAAACATACGGGAAACATCACTGCTTTTAATAAAACTCCAAGTGATGATATTGTGGATTAAAGTTTAGGTCAACAGCTTTCTGTTCGGGTGGATAGGAAGGATGTTTGCAACATAGCCAACTTTTTCAAAATAATATACATTACTGGTAGCTTCTGGTGAAAAATACAACTTTTTAAAAGCATTTTTTTAAAACATCTTATCTGGAAGTAAACCTGTCCAAATTGTTTGAAAATTAAGTACTCAGTTTTTAAACTTGACTCCAGTTATTGTGATATCTACACTAGAAGACACGTATGGAGTATGAAGCGCTTAGATGTAGCTGCAGTACCTTACTGTAATTTCCTTGAGTTAACACTAAGCTAAATGGTCTTGCAGATTAATTTAGTCTGATAAGAGGAAACAAAATCTGGATCATTTTCTTCGCATTCTTTTCAGTGCTTCTAGTCCTGTGGGGTTTTTTTTGATGGAGGACCTAAGATCTGAAGATGGCCATGGTGTCAATTATGTTGGTGTGATGAAATGATCAGCTGATAGTAGTTGTGCAGTAATAATTCTTTAGAGGGCCTGTAAGGTTTGGGTAAAAGAGGAAAACCCAAATCTCCAATAAGAGCTGCATATTGCTTTCCGCTGTACAGAGACACCTCGTTTTCTTGTAACACAGACACTGCATGTGTTAGATTTGACAGTGGAAATTAGAACTATATTGTTCCTTTTGCATTGAGGTGGCTTACAGCAAACGCTGTAAGGTGATGGACAGCCTTTCATTATATTTAAAGGTTAAGCACAAAGTCTTTTAAAGCTTCCCCAAGCTTAATTTCTACCACAGGTTTGACTATTATGTCAAAGCCTGTCTGGCTTATTAAATAATTTAATTTGCTTATTTTCTGGTATTGCAATGTGCACCTGGAGTTAAAAAGGTGCTTTAGCTACTACCTCAGGTGTAATTGTAGACCCAAAGATTTCAGCCAAAAGATTCAAATAAATTTTTAATGCATTTAAACAGGTGCAGAATATATATTTTTCTTTTATTGCTCTGATATTTTCTGCAACACTCCCACAACTGTAAACTCTAAATTGTAATTAACAGGATTATGGCTGTCAGCAGCAGGCTTAAAATGGAGACTTCTTTTTGATGCCAAAGTGCTTGAGGTCTGTCCTCCGTGTGTTGCAGCAGAGATTCGCACATGACATTTGCTAACGTGCGTGTGATTCGTGGCATTCTCTGTGTGTGAGAAGAACTTTCAAAAGCTAATTGCCTTGTGGTTTCTTTAAAACCTCCTGTTCTTTAAGAGCTGTAGACTTTTTTTTTTTAAAGCCTTTATTTAAAAGTGCATCTTTAGCAGTATCTCGTGCTCATGAAGAATATAAAGTGTATGTTGGGTGTGCTCTGAAGATACAGTAACTGGCTTACACAGCTCAGATGGGGATGGCATCTTACTCTAGTTCTGGCTTTGGGAATGATTCTATTCCTCTGGCAAACTGTGCTGGTGTTTCAAGTCCTTTTATATACTTGTGTCTTAACATAAAAAGAATCTGTCTGTGAAGCCTCTATGAGGTATGGGAAGAATCTTGAGTTCATTTCTGCATCCTGGGTAATGTGGAAAAAAATAAAGCCTTTTTATGGTTGGTTTCTATGTAACTGCAGTTAAATTGGATCCCTCAAGCCTGGATAATATTTCTCATCTGTTTAATCATCTCAAAGCTGAGCTGCGTCTCCTTGCTGGATTGCATACCAAATGCACAAGTGAAACTGATAGCATTTGGTTTGATTGCTGTTCTGGTAACCCTGTGAACTACCTGCCTCTCCCTACAGGTTACCTGTAGTCAAGAGTATCTGTAATTATTTCCAGTGCAGCTGCAGAGGTATGCTGTTGATTGTTCAGGTTTGTTTTCCTGTTAGAATGGAGTAATGACATGGAGAGTTTAGCTCTTAAGCAATCTCTTATAAATATAAAAAACCCCTATTGTGCTTCATTTTCTGAGATAGAACTTCAAAAATTCAGACTGTGGGTAGACAAATGCAGCGGCCTTAGTCCTTGAAACGATTGTACGCTGCTGTCTGAGGGAGCCTGGCAGGACTTGCTCCCTCAACAGGAGCACTTTGCCACTTTGGAGAATTGTCTCGATGCCAATTGCGGCTCAGGGCCTGAATGCACCCTTGAAATGAAGTGGTTTCGATTCTGTTGCTGCTTGCTTTGAACAGAGGCTGTATTGTATGTACGGTGCTCCGTGTCTGAAGGCCTTGAGCAGCCATCTTTCCACCTACTGAGACACACGTACAGCTCCGAGGGCGAGGCAAGCACCTCTGCAAATGCATCCAGCCACAACCATGGAAGTAGCAGTCTCTTGCTGATGGATTTGCTGGTACCTGTTCGGTCACAGGCAAGTTGTGCAGTCTGTGGGCTGTGCTCACCAGACCTTCCCCCCAGCTACCGGATCGAACCATGTGTGGGATCTGATGCTCTGCCAGGGCGGAGGGCCGGACGCTTTTGGGGAATTGGGTGCATGTGTGTGTGAATCCATATGAGGTGGCCCTGGGAGCACCCGCAGCTGTGGAGGTGCTTTTTGCCATGAGCAGTGCTGTCCCCTTTCCCCAGGGGATGAATGGTGGCAGCTTGTGGTGCTTTGCATCTTCAGGTTGGCATTTGATAGCTGTAGGGTGTCACACGCTGATGGCAGTTCTGCTCCCACCGCTCCCATCACCACCTTTCTACAAAGATGCAATAAAAAGTTGAAAGTCTGGGTGGAATCATCACAGATGCTGCCAGTTGAGGACCTTCCCTGCTACCCACACACCCTCTTCCCCCCCAGTCTTGCTATTTTCCATCACTAGTACTGTGTTAACATATTTGCTATGTGGATCAAATGCATTTGGGTGCTGTGGACATATCTGGAGTGTGGTTTACCAGGCTTTTGTGTTGTAAGAGGATGTTCTCCCATCAGGATATTGCTGCCCTTCACTGCAGACTCATGGTAGAGATTTGCATCTGGCATAGCAGGTTTAGACAAACCTGTAGCATAAACAAACTGTGTAGCTCCCTTGTGTCTAAGAAAAACAGGCTGTGAGAGAGAGCACAACCTACATTCTACTCTGGTTTCAGAAGACAAAAAATAGAGAATACATCTCCTTTCTGCCCTTGCAAAAACCTTGGGACTACAGTAGAACTAGTCAGTCAGGAGATAAATGAACATGGTGTCTCTGGAGCCTGCCGTGAGATCAAAACACAAATTCAAGGGGGAATAGTTCCCTGCGTGGCCTGTTGGATACACTAGCTGATTCTCTAACAGGTGGTGATGGCACAGGAGTTCTCTCCCTCCCCACCACCTTTTTTTAATCCCCCTAAAGAGGCAGTTCCAGAAGTAGGAAGAATTTCAGAGAGAACTGTGGCATAAGAAACGTGTATATGCTCATGGAATCGTCAAAGGAACCAAGAGTGGAGTGAGCTGCTCTCCCTCCCCTGCCCAAAACACAGAAAAAAATACAGGCTTTGCCTTTCGCTTCTTGAATAACTTAACTTTTAAATCTGACTGCTAAAACAACAGTGCTGGGGCAGGCTGTTGTGTTCAACTGCTTAAAGGTATGGTGAGAGCCCTGAAGTGAATTTTGAAGAACCTGGGAGTGAGATTATATTCTGCAAGTCAAAGATTGTTACAGGTTATGTGTAAACACCATTCTCTGCTCTCGCTTAGCAAGCACCAGTTGTGGGTTTACTGATGTTGGGATGTTTCAGATCAAGAGACAGGCTGGGTGACTACCTTCAGGGCAAGCTTTCAGGACCAGGTAGATGGAGCACCAGCTTTGTAAACCACCGGGTTCCTTGTCTGTTTGCCAGCAGAGATCCCTGCTCAAAGCAGGTTTGGGGAAGTGCTAGGCTGCAGACCTTGTTGTCAGTGGTGGTACAAAGTTTCGGGTTGAGCCCAGAGCTGTAGCTCAAAGTTAGGTATTGAGGGGCCTGTTGCCTTTGCAGACCCTGGCAGCCAGGTCTGGGGAAGGATTTATCAGCAACCACAAAGAATGTTGTAGGAAGAGAAAGCTCAGTCTCATAGTGCAAACTGACCACTGACAGGGAGATATTGTTTGTCCTTGCCTTTATCACAAAGGTCCTGTGCAGCACTTCAGCTCTTCCCCCGTGGCCACTCTTTGCAAGTCTCCCAGTTTCCAGGTGCTCTGTTTGGGACACCAAGGGTTGAGTTTAACTGATGGAACTGGAAATGTGCTCTGCCATATATAATGACGAAAAATGCTAAATAATCTGGAGTAAGGGGTATGGGAAGCAGGCATTCTTTGTCACAAGTTTAGCACTGAAACCGAAGCGCTTGGCTTCACCTCCAATGATGATAACAAAATATGTTTGCAAATCAGTAGGCTGCTGCAGTGATGGACACCAAAGAAATGCCCTGGAATAAATTAATAATTCCATATTCTGTGCTGGGCTTGGCTGATGTGCAGTAAATAAACTCAATGGGTGGTCCAGACACTATGCCAATAAAGAGAGAACAGAAGAGTGACTAGCTGCTCGTGCAGCAATCACTGTCTTGAGTGTATTGAATATACTGATCCCCAGGCAAAATGAATGTGGAACCATGTTATAACACCAGTACTATAACTCCTTTATAGTGGGCGTGAATCGAGGTTGTACCAGCAATTCTAGTCCTGGCATGTTCTGTTCCAATGCTGAGGATCGGATTTTATAAGCTGAACATTCTTTAGTTGTGCTGTCCTGTTTTTTTGTTTGTTTGTTTATAACTTAAGTTTGTTTACTACCTGTGTTGAGTATGCAGGGTGTGAGAGACGAATCTATTTATGGAGAAATAATACAGATGAATGTTTGAGGAAGCTAACTGCAGGTGTAAACAACCACATCCTGAATGGACGCTGGTCAAACCTTTCTTTAAAGGTCTTTTTCCTAAAGGTCTTCTAGAATGATCTGCCAATTAACTGGGGAGGCAGGAGGGAGGGAGAGATCTGTCGTGTTACAGTGGTTTTTGGAGATGATGCTGGTTGTTTCTTGCAATCTCTGCAAGACAAAGGTGAATTCAAGATTACCGTAGGATTGTCCCAATTTATGCTAGCTATTGAAGAGACTTGTTTTTAAAAGATAAGTCACAGTGATCTGAGGAATTTCTTTTTTCTAACTACAAGAGCTGTAAACAAATCTGCAAGTTATGAGGCAATAGTTGAGTACATCGCTAGATAATGTGTGGTCATTTTGACCCTGCTATCTTAATTTAGGAGGTCATTTGAAAACCACTATAAAGAAGAGCTTTGTGCTGCCTTAAAGGGATATGGGCAATCTCTAAGAAACGGGCACACTTACAGAGACAATCGCTTTGGCTCAGTTTTTGTTTGGTTGTTTCTTTTTTACTATCTGTGGTGCAGTAAATTAAAACAAAAACAAGTCTGGACTTGGCATGCCTTTATAAATAAACTGCTGTGTGTGAATCGACAGCTCGTTTGCAACCAGGTTATTTATAACAAAGTTTGTTGTTTCTCCTACAAGAGCTCGTTTTGCCCTATATGAACAGAAAGTTTATGGTAACGCCTCCCACCTCTGTCTATACTGCAGCAGTTACACAAAGGCCTCACAATTTCAATTGTGTCCTTTTCAAATTTAATTTTGTTGCCTGCTGGAGTAGAAGCAGGGATTTTGGTACGTGAACTAGAGATTAATACTTCAGCTCTGCTTGTTTGCTCTGTGCAGCTCACCTTACCTGTATCCATCCTGCTTCATTCCTCTCCTCCCACAGAAGAACTGCTGGGGGAACTGGACTTTTCAGCTTCTACAAGTTTCTCGAAGATCTGGTTTGTGACCAGCCGTAATGCTGAGGCCAGTTACAGCCATCTGCTCCTGACAAAGGTAAAGAGCACATTTTGAAGACTGGGTTTAGTGAATTGAGGTCCCTTTTCCCCTTGCTGTTTCCCTCACCTTTTACAGATCATCTCTCATTGTCCTGGTGTATTCAGCCCCCAGGCAGCAGCATCTCAAGCCAGGACAGCTGTACCCCTGCTTGTGCAGCTGTGACCGCAGGGGCTCATGCTGTCCGGAGTAAAGAGGCAGCAGGCCTCCAAAAGCATTTGTAGACCCTGAGAAAACCACTGTCGTGGCAATGACCTGATCTTGGCCGATATCAATAGGGATAAAACAAAGCATCAAACTTGTTTAAACTTTGTTTTTTTCCTCACTTCTCTGTGTAAGCTTTGGGTTGGGCCTTGTGTGTGTGTGCTCAGGGCACAGTTACGCTAACCGTGCTGTAGTGGTGCAGGACTCTCGTTTCAGTGGCTAACGTGGTCCAGGAGCTGGTTTTGGTGTCATAGCTTTGTCCTACCACCAGCAATGCCCAGGACCAGGAGGGCAGGGAACTTGGTGTTTCAGCTGGCGGTCACTAGCTGGCACAACTAGCACCATTGCACCAGCAGTTGTCTGTGTTCTGGCTTTTTCTTGGTTGCTGTGAGGTACAATTTCACCCCAGCCTGGGTGAGCCTTAGATTACTATTTGTTTTCTCTTTCTTTGGTCACCAACTAGGAGTGAATGGGCATATAGATGAGTCTCTGGTTACTCACCACCTGTCTCCTACCCACTTGACCTAGGGAGAGGATATTCAGGCCAGCAGTTGCATTCCTCTGGATGTCTTTTATCCCAAATTGCAACCTCACCTTTCATATCTGACTCAAAATGAAGCAACCCCCAGGGACTAGCTTCAGGGACTGAAGATGGCCTGTCTGTCTCAACTGGAAGGTCTGCTTTGGTGATGGCAACTTCATTAACAGAGGGAAGAGGCAACTGGGCCAGCTGTGGGTCATGCTATGATCCATAACCACAGCCCTTGGCAACCAGGAATGTTGAACAAGAAGGATAATATGGAGAAATACCTCCTGTGTTCTGTGAAAGGGAGAGAGTATTGTGCCATGGGGAGAGAGGCCAATGACTGGTTTACACGAGCACTCAAGGAGAGGAGACACTCATCTAGCTCATGGATGCAGTGACAACACTGGGTGAATCGGTATTTGCTGTACAGCTTGTGCATGCAGCAAAGTCACGGTGACCCAGGGCATAAAACAGTCTTAGCAGCCACGATTGCACTTGCTCAGCCTTTGTTCCAGAACCAAAACATCTGAAATGTCTTTGGATTCAGCAGGGAGGCTCCTCCCAGCACTTGTTCCTCCTGTGTCTGTGGACTTGCTGGAGGAGCCAAGTCATTGCTGTGGAACAGCTCTAGGTGTCAAGTCTCTATCAGGCACAGCGAGGTCTGGAGGAGATGTCCATCCACCACCTGCTTCTCTTGCTCAGGCCCAGGGACAGATAGTTCCAGCAAAGACAGGGCAGCTGCCAAATGTCTCTCTTAAAACTGAGGAAATAATGGTGTGACAGGAGGTTTGACTCCATGGGGCCTCATTTCCTCTTGCAGGAACATGGGTACCTGCAGCTTGAGCTGTGCAGTCTACATCTCTGCAAGATGTCTTGCCACAGAGAGATTTACCCTGCTGTCAAGGCTTCAGTCCTGTGTGCTGTTGAAGCCTGGAGCTGTGATGTGCTTCAGTTCGAAGCCTTCCCGGCCACCTGTGTGAAAAAGGCACTTTTTTCCCTGCTCAGAGGGTGCCCAGAGCATTGGCGGGGGGAGGCTCTGTGCCCCCTGCGCCTGCCCAGCAGCCCAGCCCTGGGCTATTGCTGAGGGAGCGGCGTGGGAGCGGCGGCCCCTGCCGGTATTTTGCAGAATATTCCGGGTAATGGTGATGCTGAGAAAAAGAAATCGAATTAAACGGTGGTTCAGGGCAGGACAGGCGTGGCCTGAGGTAGGGAATTCAGAACAATGTGGGTTAATGAGGTCAGAGCAGTCGAGGTGCTGAAGGTGCTGACTTTTTCCCTCCTTGCTATGGGAAGATCTCTAACCATGAAAGAAACTCCCTCTAGGAAGTTGTACAATATATCCAAAGCTAGCAGTTTTCAAGGAAAACCCCTCTATTTTAGATATTTAGGCAGTTTGTATCAATATAAATGTAATAATTTGCACAAGCTGAGGCCATGGTCAGGATCCACCTAAACACTAGTGTTTCTCCTGCGTTGGAAGCAGTGGGGTTACCCTGGTTACACTGTCTTCTGGGATAATATTTCCCTCAGTAAATTTTACTGCCTCTGCACATCGCTGGGGTTTAGACCGTTACCAGAGTGTATTTGTGTCTTAAATAATTACTGTTTCTGGTAGCACTGCCAGGTGCCTTTAGCATTTCCAAATCGAAGAGAAAGCAGCTCAGAGAAAGCAGCTCAGGTCCTGAGGGCCCTGCAGACCGATGGGACTTTGGGATGGATGCAGGTTAGCAGAGCACTGAGAGGTGGTGTGTAGCTGTGGAGAACAGCCACGCAGGGGGATAACATACACTGAGAATTTTTACTTTGTTTTTATAAATCCTCAGGATATCACCATTAAAATTCAGTGCCAGTGAGCTGATATTTAGTTTTGTTTCCTACAGAGGTAAGGTGGGAACTTCTCCCTTTTTGTAGCATCTTGCTCCCATTAACAAATTCTGAGGACATTTACCAGTTTTCAACCACATTTGACAGAGAGCTATTAACTTCTGACAGTTTAAAATGTGGTCTTGAAGAAAAGGACCCTATTACTGCCCTTCTTGAGGGGAAAGGCTGCCAAGCTCCTTCTTTGGTAGACCTCAGGGCATCCACGCTGGGCAGGAAGGGGGAGAGGCACTGCAAATGAGACTTCATTAGTACTGTTGCTCCCAGAATGGCTTGTTGCATCTCAAGATCTTGTGTCTTTGATGGAGAGTCACCTCCCTCTCACCAAATCCCCAATTACTAGCATTTGCCAAGAAAAAGTCATGCCCTTCTGTCTTTAGCATTCCTTTACTCCACAGGGTGGCATATGTTATTAAGGGGATGGATAAAACCCTGAGCGAGGCACTCTGTGCAGCATCTGTGCTGTGAGAAGATGAAGATCTCTGTTGTCTTGCTGTGGGATGCTCCTAAGGAGGGATGCAGCAAGACGCCAGTTCAGTAGCCGTCCCTCCTCCTCATGCTAAATCTCCCAAGCCTCTCCTTTAGGTTTGATGTGAATAGGCATGATTTCCAACCAGATGTCTGATTTACACACCCGTCTAAATCAGGGGTGACTCCGAATCTTTGAGCTGTCCTGATGTGTTACAGACCTGCTGCGCTGCACCTGTGCCGCCAGCAGCACGCAGGGCAGCAGGGTGCAGATGTCCCTGGGACAGCAAAGAGCAGGCTGGTGAAGCTCGCTGGTGCAAAGCTGCGCATCGTAGCTCAACCCGCGTTTGCTTGGAACCAGGCCCAAGCTAATAAACCCAGCCAGATTGCTTCCAGACCCGAGCTGGCCCAGGAGGAGCCAGCGCAAATGTCACTGCTCCGTGCTGCTTGCTCTGAGCTGCTTTAATTGTTTCTACTGGAGTGGGCCAGCTCCAGGCACCTGTAGTACAGCAACAGGAACAGTGTGTAGCTGTCACATAGACAGAAGCTCTGAAAGCACCTGAAACTGTGTCACCGAGATGTCTTGGCCAGGTTGTACCCACTTCTGACACATCTCCCACTTCCCGGGCCCAGGCAGTTGGCAAGGCTTTTCCTCCCTCCCGCTGCTCCTCCGTGCCAGGCTGCAGTTGCTGTGGCTTTCGCTCACAAGTTGTTTATGGGGCGCTGCCGGCTGTTCAGCGGCTGGGTGGTTTGCGGGTCTCCCACGGCTCCTGCCCGTTGTGTGCCTGGCGGG
>NW_010297190.1:0-5503 GCF_000700745.2 Antrostomus carolinensis | reverse complement strand
CTGCCCAGGGAGGTGGCTGAGTCACCATTCCCAGAGGTGTTTAAAAGACAAGTAGATGAGGAGCTCAGAGATATGGCTTAGTAGTGGACAGGTATGGTTGGACTCAGTGATCTTGAAGGTCTTTTCCAAACAAACAATTCGATTATTCTATGAACTTAGGAATTATTCAGTGTTGTGATTTCTGGAAAGTAGCATTTGCTTCAGTGGACAGCTACTGCCCCAAAACGAAAGAAGGACGTAAGGAGCAGGGAAAGGAGAGCCTCTGTAGCCTAGTGTCTGTCTTGTCAGTTGGGGAGGGAGGAAGAAGAAGATATTTTTATTCTTTTAAAAGTATTTCAAGCAATTAAATCCTGTTCACTTTGGTGCCAACCAGTGTTTGCTAGTGTCAGCTCTTCTCTACTGCAGACAGCAGTACTCTTTAGCCTGCAAGTTTCAAGGTCACACAGTATTAAACTTACAAATGCATTGGCACAAAGAAGGGAATAGATGTTGTCAACAATAGTGACGCATCTACCTGAAATAATCCATATTTTCATTTATGGTATCATATTAATTAGCAAATTCAAATCCAAATTATTTTTCAATGCATCATGACACAAAACAGAGCTTATAAACCTACACATTTCTCACTCAGGGAAAAATTATTGTCTTCAGTGAGTTGCTTAGAAGTCTGATAACAACTAAAATAAGTACTGTCACTTGACAGAAAAAGGAATCCAAGACATACAAATGAAAAAAATCTTCAACCTTAAATGGAGAGAAGGTGTGCTCATTTTGTACAGCATTCTGGGATCTGTAGAGTACACACATCACCCTTTCTGTTAGAGGGTCCACTGCACAAAGTTCAGTATGCTGAATACCAGCTGGTTACAAAATATTCTCTTTCTTGAGTAGCCATGGATTAAATGCAGTTTTGTGTAAATTTTGAATGAAAATCTTTTAATATACATTAAATACTTCCTTTGTCTGTACTTCACATGCCCCTGCTGGGGCAAGTAAATCTAGCTAAACCCATCTTCAGTCTTTTGGTTGTGAGGACAGAGACTGTAGGAATTCAGATAAATTATAAGCAATTGTTCTTGAAGTGAAACAAATTTCAATAATTACGGCTCACAGAAGTCAGTAAATTCACTCTGTCCCTTTTGAGTGCACTTGATAAAGTTTTACTTCTGTTTTCACTTTAAAATAAATTGTTTTGATTTCTTCCCCTTTATTAGGTGAAATTGTAGCTGTCTAGAAATCATTGCATCTTGAAACTAGAAAAACACAAGACAGTGGATCCCTACCTCAGTAATCCATTGCTCTTCAGAACAATAAAAAATTACTTCTGTTTTGATTCAGATATTCATTAAATGACATCAGCACTTTGTTCCACAGGAAGAGAGGCCACTGGACAGAGGGAGAATTTTTGTATATGCAGATTGTTTGATTCCAAAAGCATTTCAAAATATTTCCTTGCCCAGGAGGTCTGGGATGAAAACTAGCTTTTTATGAAGCTGTATATTTAGCCTCAAAGTATTGTGGGTGAGAAATAGATGCAACAGCAAAAGCAGGAAAAAGAGTTTCCCTACTTTTAACCTGTACAAGACAAAATCCTGCTCAGTCTCCAAAAAGTCAGGTTAACCATTTTTTAGTTAATATGAGTTTTGGTGCAATGCTGGCAGGGACTTCTGTATCCCAGAACTCGCTAGTGGCCTGTAGTTTGGGGAAAGAATTCCTCCAGGGAATCCAAAGGATGGGGGGAAAAATGGTAGCCAAATTGTGACTAAACAGAAAACACTGAACCTTGCAAGAAGCATCACAAATATGTACAACCAGGTTTGCGTTCTTAATACTTTATGGCTGGCCACTTGTCTGCTTTGTTCAGTTTAATTTCTGTCCTCTCTCACTGCCATGCAGCTTTGGCTCTTTTCCTACCTCCTTGTCCTACTAATGCTAAATGCAAGTGATATTTGATAGCTGAACTGCAGTTCCCAAGGGCAGTCTGGATATAAACTCGGATCCAAAATCCAAGCCAAAATAGTAAAATCTTGCAGAAGTTTAACAGAAAGAACTCTAGTTATCTCTGTAATCTCTCTCCTTTCTAACACTACTCATCTTCTTGCAAATTTATGTTTACCATTACTCCACTATTAACACTATCTTTTGTAGAAGTCCCATACAAGCCAGGTTCCTCACAAAAGAGCATCAGTCAGCATTTTCCTTACAACCTTTGGGTTCTAAGTAGAATAAACACTGTTTGAGATTTTAGAGACAGGAAAGTCCTGAAGGTAAGGATATTCAGAAACGTCATAGACAGGAGAAAAAGAGGCTAAGATTTGTGCTTATTATTCAGTTAGTAAAGTTGCAACCTAGATTTGTATTCTAAAACTCAAAGTCTTCATAGCCCTTAAGAACCTGACTACAAACACTGTCTTCTTCCTAATCCGATGAACACAAGGATATTACAAGGGGCTGAGAAAGGGAAACAGGATCCCTCCTTTTAAGAAAGACCCATGCAGGAAAACCAGTAAGGACTTTCCCGCAGTAGCCTAGGGCATTTTTGTTACATGTACATTTGCTTTGATTCATCTTTTCTAGAGAGCTGATGCACTATATGAGCAATGCCAGTGCTTTGTTTGCCCAATATTGGGTCAAACAAATGTGCCTGCATGGAGTTTTTATTGAAAATGTCATTTAATTAAAATGTTTGCATGGTAGCACAAAGATACAAGGCTGACTACAGAGTCTCACGGATACTACAGTTTATTCTGCCTTACTAACCAACCATAATGAGTAGATTAAGGAATGATTGTCATGTAAGAATATGTTACACTCTATTAATAATGTAACTGTCCAAAGCTACAATTCAAAATTATCAAATGAATGGTTTAGCAAGTGCTATGGCGTTACAGACTCCAAAAATTACCCAATCCATGCTGGTAGACCAGTTTACTTTTGAAACATAAAACAATTAGAAAAATTAGGATAGAAAAGATCAATTGGATCAAACAAGTTGATTACTTAGTAATTGGTAAAGGGCTGAAGAACAGTTTATTTTATTTGCCATTTCGAGTCTGGGCTGGACAATTCAACTCTTTGGATTGGTATCTTACTTGTCCATCAAATAAATCTTTAAGGAATTTTTCCCGTCATTAAATTTCCAGCTCCCATTTCTCAACCTTTTCCTCTCCATCATTGCAATTTTTCATACAGGAAAGGAGTAAAGTCCGTAATAACAGAAGAAAGCTTTGCAGACTCATTCTTTCTGATAGCATTTTAGGTTATAATTTGAAGGCTATTTTCTACAATACTCATGCACATAGCATCTCCCCCAATTTTAACTCATTCAAATTGCTGAACTTTAAATGAGGAATTGGATTTGTGGTGGTCTAGCTTTTAACTGAAAAAACATCACTTCTTTTTGAATGCAGACACTGCTCCCTGAACACAGAATTACTTCGTTCTTAATATCTATTGCAAACAGAGTCCAGTACATATCCCATGACTGAGTACTGCACTGAACTAACCACCAGAAACAGGTAATTTCCAGTCTAAAAATGGTATCACATTTTTCATTACCACTTTTCCAGAAGAGGATAATTAATTATAAATAGAATGCACTATAAACATGATGGTAAATAATTAAATCCTTGCTTAGTTTCTATTCAGGAAAAATGTTCAACTTTAGTAAGATTTATGATCAAGTATGGACACAGTAAATCCCAAATGAAACTTCCAGATTGAACTATGCACTGATTTTAATTTTGAAAAGTACTGAAAATATCAACCTTGCATCTCTCCAAGACGTCTGCCACTGTGTTGTCAACAACATTGGTGTTCTGCAGAACCTAGAGTAGTTAGTTATATTAAACCAAGACTAAATTGTTTTCAGAGAGAGCTCAGTTTAAGCAGAGAGATTGAGAACCTCAGAACACAGCAAGAAACCAATTTCTATCCATGAACATTTCTGTAAAAGTTTTGACCACATTCCAGATACAAATGGGGAAAAAAATAATCCTGCTTTGTATCTCATTCAGGTCATGGTAGTAGGCTAGTAATTTTGCACAGAAAACCTGAATGCTATCTCCCTGTTTTGTGAGCAGAGGGATTACTTCTTTCATGCTGTATCTTTGAGGAACACTCAATTCACTTGAAGAAGTTCTAAACACAATGTCTTGTCTAGTACTCTGCCCCTTGCCACATTGCTTTAGAAATAGAGGAGGACAGCTGAAGCAGGTGGAGTAGCTTCCTAGTACATTTACTTTTGATTAAAGACAATATTATTCCATTCTATGTGGTAGGAGAAAAATTCTCCTTATTAACAGTCTATGGCACCCTAATGAACTCTGGCAGAACACAGAGGAAAAAGCAAGTCCCTACTGAGTTGTCTGGAGGAGCCAGAGGGAACCAAAGAAAAAAACATGGGCAAGATGTTAACATAAGAGCTCAGGCAAAAACATGACTACAAAGAAAAAATCAAAAGCTTATTCTAAAGGGGAGAGAGAGAAGTTTTCTATTATTAATAATAATAGGACACTTTCAGTGTAGGCTTATCAAGCACGTTTTTTTCCTGCACCATTTATGAGTCAGATACCATCGTCTATTACTATAAACATAGTGTCAACAGTTAGTTTTGCCTAAGTAGCCCCCACTGGCTTGTTTAAACTAGAGTATTCCTTTTTAAAGACTCATTTCTTTTTTAGTTACTTTGCATGCAGTGCGGAACAGTGCACATTCTGCTAAAAGACAGACTGCACAAGAGGAGGCCAAATGCATAATAATTCCTGAAGAGATTGACAATAGCTGGAATTAAATTATGCTTTCATTTTTCTTATATGTTTCAACCTGATTTGTTTTAATTGCATGTTTGCAACACGTTAATTATCAGGGCTTGACACTGTACAGTTGGTATCTAGTAGAAGAGTGATTTGACTAGGAAAGTCAAATCTTCTAAATAACTTATATGCACACAAGTGTTTGGTAATAAAGTAGATTCGCAAATAAGCAAACTTTTTTGCATGACCCACAGATGCGACAGGATTTCTCTGAAGCCAGTGAAGAAGGTGCACCACTTACAGCAGCTCTTAGTTTGGCTCACTATGTTCCAGAATGCACCAAGGAGGTGACAGGAGCAAATCTTTAGTGCTGAAAGTAACATATTCATATATTCTCCAAATAATTAGAAATTAGACAACAATGTTACAAAAAAAAAAAAAAAAAAAAAAGTAAAAAAAAAGTGAGGAAGAACTCACTGACACCAATTTGTCTTTGAAATATGTTTAGGTAATGTAAAAGGATTCCCTTGATACTTCTATAAATTGTTGCTCCCACCCAGATCTTGGGACGTGTTGACTAGCCTCAGCTTCAAATAAACTCCAGAGGAAATGCTTTGCACTTCCTCCTTGGATGCCTTCTCTTTGGGGTGGGTGTGCTAGGCAGTTTGACAGAAAGGATTTGCTGTAATTAGACAAACACTTCACAGATTCACAAAATGTCAGCGATTGGAAGGGACCTCAAAAGA
>NW_010297189.1:0-3514 GCF_000700745.2 Antrostomus carolinensis | reverse complement strand
TCCCTATGGACTCTTATGGGGTTTTAATCTCTTTCCATATTAGACTGCTCAGCTTAGTGACCACCGTAGATAAGGTCTACAGTGGTATAAGGCCTGGAAAGAGAGTCTTGCAGTAATGATTTGCTTTAATTTCCACACATTCACTCAGACTCACATGATACTGGTATCAGGAAGGAGGGAAGGTGGAAATGGCATTTCTTTTTCATGCAGCATCCCATCTTCATAATCGTTCCCTCTGCTGTGAGGCAATTCTGTCTCCAGCACTGGTATGACGCAGTATTTTTCTCCTGTATTTTGCTCAAATGGTCTTTGTGTTGATATTTTTTAGCTAAATGTGTGTTCTAAACAGGGTATTGGAAGCATATTCCACACAGACTCTGCAAACGCTGCATTTTAATGATAAGTGATAAATATGCTGCCATAAGGGAACTGCCACCCCTGAGTATATAAGTGTGATTTGGGGCTTGTTGTGCCAATAAATCAGGGCTCAGATTTGGCTGTCTGTAATCCATCTATTTTGTCGATAGATATTAAAAAGTAATATTAAAATATTAATAAACCTCCTTGTGGATCTTGGCAGCAACTGGATTCAGCATAGATCCATGCTGCATGAAATCTCAGTTTATATGTAAATATTGAACAAATTTCATGGAGTATTTAAAACCTTAATTCACAATTAAATTGCCCTCATCTGCTCAAAGCCCAAGGTATGTATTGCAAACCCATGACGTGGCTCAGGCATGCAGTTGGTGTCACTCATTTCAAAGCAGTACCTTCTCCAGTGACTCTTTCGTGGCATCGATTTATAGCTATCCAAAGGCCTCTAGAAGTCATTTCTTGTCTATATTATATGTTTGGCCAGAAAGAAGAGGAAATTCCCTCTTTTCAGCACCTCTGACTTCATTCTAGCAGCTCCACACTTCATTATAACGTGTCCTGATATGGATGCAGCAAAAGAGCCTGAGCGGTTCTAACCCACGCGACCTGACAAACTGTGACTCATGCTTTTAATCAGAACCCAGAAACAACATTTTGCTGCAACATTTCGTCTTGCAAGGGTGGAACAGAGGAAGGGGAAGGCTTTTTTCTGCTTTCAATTGGAAACAGGTTACATAAGCTCACAGAGAACTAATTGTGTACAAATAATTATTAGAATTGATGGTATCTGCTGTTCTGATTTATTCTGAGATTAGCATCTGAGTAAATTGCAGAGATCAAAAGTTATGGTTTAAAGAGATGAGGGGAAGGAAAGGAAACACAAAGCACTTTATGAACCCAAAATAATAAGTGGTAGGACGTGCTACTCCTCACACCAAAAACCCCTCCCAGTTTCTGCAGAAACGTGGGAGAATTAATGCTTCTTTGTTTTATTTGCAAATACTCCTGTTGAAGGAATATAATGTATAACATTTCAGTTCAGTCTTCAACTATAACATTTAGAGGTGTAATTTCTCAATATATAGTTGACTGCATTTTCACATGCCAGTGTAAGATTGCTAGTGAAGTGGGCTTTTGTAGTAGGACTGGGCTGGTTATTTCCTTGTGTTAAGCCAAACAAATAGGTGTTTTCTCTGTGTATTAATGGGCTTGAAATGGTAACAACGTGCCCGGTTTGGGAAGCTGTAAAGTCCCTCAGATTTTAGTTACACAATTATCTTAATACAAAAGAAGGCAACAAAATTATTTAACAATCTTTGGTTTACCCTTTGCCTTTTTTTTTTTGCGTATTAGTTCTAATTCTACTTTTCAGCTAAGATTGATCATCTTAGGACACAGACAGATCTTGGAGGGATTCCATTCTTATTTGTATTGGAGAGCAATAAAAACAACACCATTTCAACATGAAATGTTTAAATGGGCGTATTCAGAAGGCGTATTGACTTGCATCTACTGAAGAAAAGTCAAAGCTCTGCTTGCTCAAATTGCAGCTCCACTCCTCTGCTGGGTCAATTCCACCACTGCTATGCCAGAAAACTTTGCTTACAACATGGAGATTCACCAAACTCACATAACTAAGATCCTCAGCACCTGGCATGCAGCACGGAATATCTTTGCCAGTACTCTTACCTCAAAAGGACAGGGAGTGGGGAAACCTCCAACAATGCTCCTGAGGTTGGTTCAAAGGCAATACCTTGCAGAGGTTCTGCTCCTTGGGAAAGAGGTCAGATTTGCCCACCCTCTCCCTAGGAAAACCCTCCAGAGGCAAGTTTTGAAGACAAAACCATACAGACCTCCCATACTAGTATACTGGTCTGTCTTAAATCCGTGAGATATTTGAATTTCATCCTTAAGATACTTTAGGTTTATTGTTGTTTGCTGGTTTTGTTGTTTTTTGGTTTTTTTTAAATGGACATGCTGGTTGCATGTGTGGAAATTCATTGGCAGAAAAACAAAATCTCCTGGGGCTGAAAATAATGGTGTGACCAACAAGGCATGCAGGACATTTTACTTGCTGCTCTGGTTGGAATTTAACCTAAGACTCCTACAAACCACATCTTAGTCCATTAAAATCTTGTTTACAGCACCAAAGCTGAGTACTCCTCGTACAGTATTTTTAATCCATTCCAAACTAGAGCTGGGAAACTGTAGTGCACAAGTTGACTTTTCAAACAAACCAGATGGAAGCAGATCAGAAGTGCTGTTTCCCCAGTTTTAACTCTCCTTGGCTCTCCCACTTTTCCTGTATGAAATGACAGAATCATAAAATAGTTGGGGTTGGAAGGGACCTTCAGAGGTCATCTAGTCCAACCCCCTGCAATGAGCAGTGACATCTCCAACCAGATCAGGTCACTCAGAGCCCCATCCAACCTGACCTTGAATGTTTCCAGGGATGGGGCTTCTACCACCTCTCTTGGCAACCTGTGCCAGTGTTTTACCACTCTCATTGTAAAAAATTTCTTCCTTCTATCTAGTCTGAATCTGCCCTCTTTTAGTTTAAAACCATCACCCCTTGTACTATCGCTACAGACCCTGCTAAAAAGTCTGTCCCCTTCTAAACCCCCTTTAAGTACCGAAAGGCCACAATAAGATCTCCCTGGAGCCTTCTCTTCTCCAGGTTGAACAGCCCCAACTCTCTCAGCCTGTCCTCACAGCAGAGGTGCTCCAGCCCTCGGATCATCCTGGTGGCCTCCCTCTCAGCCTGTCGTCATGGGAGATGTGCTCCAGCCCCTCACTCCAGGTGGGATCTCACCAGAACAGAGTAGAGGAGCAGAATCACCTCCCTTGACCTGCTGGCCATGTTTCTTTTGATGCACCCCAGGATACAGTTGGCTTTCTGGGCAAATCTTGTAAAACTCTAGGAAGCCTTATTTAACAAGATGACAGACTGTAATTATATACTATAAAAAAAGGAAAATAATACCTAGGAGCTCAAAGAAAAGCAAGCCTGCCTGCATGTATCTGTAAACAACTTCCCAGCTCCCCAAAGTCTATTTGAAGTAGAATACGCAAAACTTCACTGTTTAGGAGCTAGTGCAGTTAGTGGTTTATATGTAAATATTGAACAAATTTCATG
>NW_010297188.1:0-479 GCF_000700745.2 Antrostomus carolinensis | reverse complement strand
GGCAAAAATGGGCAAAAATGGGGAAAATGGGAAGTCAGAGCCACCCCCCCTCCTCCTTGGCCAGCTCCGTGGCCTGGAATTGGGGTAAAAACAGGCAAAATTGGACAAAAATGGGGAGTTAGAACCAACCCCCCACCTTCTTCACCTGAAAAATGGGGCAAAACCAGGCAAAAATGGGCAAAAATGGGGAAAATGGGGGGGCAGAGGCAACCCCCTCCGCCTTGGCCTGAAAAATGGGGTAAAAACAGGCAAAAATGGGCAAAAATGGGGGGGCAGAAGTCACCCCCCTCCCCCCACCAGCTCCGTCGCCTCAAAAATGGGGCAAAAAACGTTAAAAATGGGAAAAAAAGCAGAAAAATGGCCAAAAAAATGGGGGAAAAACCAGGGCAGGCTGTTAATTGCCCCCCCAACCCCGTTAATTGCCCCCCCAGCCCTGTTATTTGCCCCTGTAATTACCCCCAGACCCGTTATTTACCTTG
>NW_010297187.1:0-7503 GCF_000700745.2 Antrostomus carolinensis | reverse complement strand
TTGGACCGCTGGACCCATCTATACATCTTCATATCACTGCACTGATACACAAGCACAAGTACCAAGACAGATCCAAGATATGAGTATGGACAAAGATCTTGAAGGAACAGATAACTAAAGATATAGATTATAGATTATTATAGTCCAGGTTGCCTGTGGCTTTGCGTTTCCTACTGAAGAAAGCTGGCTAACTGGGATCTAACAGTGCTTCCTATGGTAGAGCTGGTTTTCACTGACAGCTTGGCTACTAACTGGTATGTTGTGAGCTGTGTGATGGTGTTTCATGCCAACTATGAATTTGCTGAAAGGCTGGGGAAAAATCCAGGCACTGAAGCCCCAGTAGCCATGGCTATACTGGTAGGAGTTGGTTATACTGGTAGGGGCCCAGTGACCCGACAAGGGGCAATGGGCAAAAAATGGAACACCAGAAGTTCCAGACAAACTTAAGGAAAAATTTCTTTACTGCGAGGGTGTTGGAGCCCTGGGACAGGCTGCCCAGAGAGGGTGTGGAGTCTCCATACATGAGTAGTGAAGGTTGAGTCATTCAGAAATGAGTTACTTCATGTCGTTGCTTGAGGTGAACCTGCTTTGGCAGAGGGGTTGGACTGGATGATCTCCAGAGGTCCCTTCCAACCCCCACCATGCTGTGATTCTGTGATTCTGAGTTGCTAGTTGGCAGCTGGCTACAGTCTGTCTCCACTGCCCTGGCAGCGAGGTGGCCATGCAGTGAGAAGCACTCCTCCTCACTGTGTGCCAGTATGTTGATGGTGTCATGTCATCTGTTCCCTGGAAGAGCCTGGGGTTGCAGTGCAGAAGGATGGGATAAGTGAGGAATTTGTTCTTTCCACTTTTGCAGCCTTTTGACTCATGTTCTGAATGGCATCAAACACCTACTTTTTCTAACACCTCCTAGTATTTAAAACAAAATCCAAACAAAGCTGGGAAACAGAAGATAAGTGCGGGGTTAACTCAGGTTAGCTCCCCACCCTTGTAAAATCTCGGCTTGATAAGGGGTTCATAGCATTTGGCTAAAGGGAAAACTCTGTATTCAAGAAGTGACCAAACTTGTAAGAGGTAATGGGTAATTATAAGAACATGGAAACTTTCACAGCCACTAACGTTCTTGGTGACAGCAGACTGAACTGGCAAATGTATAGACATTGGGCAAAGTGATGTGAATGGGAGCAGATCACCTTAATAGGAGAAGGAGGTGCATAAGGACATCCTTACAGATTCTTCACACGTGCAAGAGCTGATCGCCAGTGCCATTGCTGTGTCAGTATCTTTAATGTTTTATCTTTGATGTTGGCTCAGCACACTCGAGGACCTGTGGTTTCTGCATAGAAGCAGCTCCTTAGGCTGCCTTGGGCTGCCAAGCTGTCTCCAAGTCACACAGAGGGAGGAACATCCACAGAAACAGGAGTGGAAAGCAGTGGAAAATCTATAAAGGGACGCTCGCTTATGAAAGGGGTTCAGAATGTGCCAGCAAAGCTGAGCACACTGTTTGTGTATTGCATTGGGTAGGAAACTACAGAGAAAATTGTCTGTGGCCTGAAAGCACGGAAATATAAAGGATCCTAAAAGGCATGCTAGGGCTGAGCTGTCTGCTCCACGGAGGGCACGGGCAGAGCTTTCCCAGCCACGAGGCACTGCTGAGATTGCAGCAAAGCACAGCAAGTGGAGTATCAGACGCAGAAGACTTCAGTCTGAAGTTCAAATTATGGACACAGAATCACAGAATCACAGAATGTCAGGGATTGGAAGGGACCTCAAAAGATCATCCAGTCCAATCCCCCTGCCAGAGCAGGAACCTAAATGAGATCACACAGGAAGGCGTCCAGGCAGATCTTGAATGTCTCCAGAGAAGGAGACTCCACACCCTCCCTGGGCAGCCTGTCCCAGGGCTCTGTCACCCTCACTGTAAAGAAGTTTCTTCTCAAGTTTAAGCAGAACCTCCTGTGTTCCAGCTCACACCCACTGCCCCTTGTCCTACCATTGGACATCACTGAGAAGAGCCTGGCTCCATCCTCCTGACATTCGCCCTTAACATATCTATAAACATTAATGAGGTCACCCCTCAGTCTCCTCTCCAAGCTAAAGAGCCCCAGCTCCCTCAGCCTTTCCTCAGCAGGGAGATGCTCCACTCCCTTCATCATCTTGGTAAACACGTGAGCTGATGATGTGAAAGAAAGAACCAGGAAGCTGCTCAGGAACAGTTTATCCTGGAACAATTCACCAAACATCTTATCCCTTTTACCAGCTATTCCACGGGCACTTTCTCTCTCACACGTAGCACATGCTTATTTAAAGGGGGGAGTATCTGGGCGATCGGCCAGTTCTTCAGGAGATAGCAACTAAATTCAAACAAATTATAGACTGAATAAAGACATAGATTCCACTGAGCTGCTAGCAACCGTGGATTTTGGGTTGGTTCAAAAGTAGTCAGAACCAGAGTCTGGAGATATTTAACCCTGGAAGGTTTTTTTTCTCTCTCTTCCCCAGTACCTGATTACTGTTTCTGAGATTATCATCTGCTTTAATAAGCAAATTCCCTCAAACAGCAGTCGGCCCTAATATATCCCTCTTCTGTTCTCATCTCCTTGGCCACATATTGCTTACTGTGCTAAGTGCTAAACGGCTCTTGGAAAGTGCTAAGAGGGTGTTGTGAAAGGGCTGAGCTGAGTTTCACAAGCAACTGCCTGCACACAGAAGTGGTCCCATCCATAGCGTGGTGCCAGGAGGCCCAGCAGCAGTCTGCTTGAAGACCCTTGTTTTGACAAGGCTGCAGAACTGAACTTCATGGTTGCCTTCTGAAGATAATTTAAATGAGACATTTTCACCTGGTGGAAGTTAAGTTTTTTTGACCCTACCTGAAATGAAACCACTGGGTACTTTGTCAGAAATATTTGACAAGATCAGTATGTTCCTACTAACCAGGTCAAGTTCATCCGCTCTGCCTGTTCCACCAGAAACCAGCTCTTGGCACTCGATAATTCTCAGAAGTGAAGCACAGTTCCTGGAAGACAATGGGAACAAAGCCCCAGGCCCACCTGCCCTGGCTTGAACTTGGCTTCTGAAGCCTCAGCCAAAGTCAGGATGAACCCCAAAGCAGCCATCCTGCAAAGACGTGCTGAGTCACCAACGCCAATTCAAACGTTCCCCAACTCAGCACCATTTTCTGGCCATGGGCAGAAAGTAAAACCTCCAACGTTTTTTTATCTTCTCCAACAAGTCGCAGCACGTTGGGGCCACCAGCAACCATTGGCCAGTGTATAAACTTCAACCTGCAAGTAGAGGAGAAGCTTCACCATATGAGAAGCTGCTTGTTTGCAAGAAGGTTTCAAGAAAGGAGAGTGGACAAGGTCTTTGAAGCCAAGCAATTTCCTGGGTCACCCAGCTCAGTCTGTGCTCTCGCCTTGTTTATCTCCTTCACTGTTGGAAATGTGGATCTTGCCCTCCCTGCACATGGATTGGGATCACAAGACGCCTCTTTGCCCTTTTTGTCATTGTCACTTGGGGGATCTCTCCTATGCTGGGCTGTAGCACGTGGTTTTGATCCAGTGAGTGCTGGCTTCCAGCCTGAGGAAGCAGCCGCTCTGTGACTAATGGGTAAAGTTACTTGTTTTAACTCTAAACCAACAGGTCTGCAAAAAACCTCCCGTCTTCAGCTGGTGCTTATTTTGTTTATTTCATAGGGCGCTCCAGATACTATCAATTTCTGTGTCAAACAGAGGGAGGATCACAAACACGGAGGGCTGCCTTGCTGATAGTTTTAATTTTGCAATGAAATTTTTTGCAATTAAATTACCGCAGGTTAGATGCTAGCTAATAGATTTAAATCAACCCAATGAATTGCTTTTTTATACTAAAACCACATTTTGAAAGCACATGTTTCCCTTAAGAAAAATAGCATCTGCAACTGTTTTACTGAGCTATTTGGGTTCTGAAATGTGTTTATTACAAAAAATGCCACAGAGCCCGTTATGTCCTCTGTAGTATTTGCCATGTGAGCTATTTATAAGGCAAGTTATTTATAAGGAAAGTCATTCATAAGGAAAGTTAGTTTAAGTTATTTATAAGGAAAAAAAACCCAACAGGCTCATTATCTCATTTTCTAGTTGGAGATGTTGTGGCACAGGGACAGGTGAAAGTTTCCCCAGGGTCATGCAGCAAATCTGATTAGTCCCAGCTCTGGGTACCTGCCCACCCACCCCACCGTGCTCCTCCACGGTGCTATTTGTTCTTCTCCTCCCCACTCCACAGCAAACAGGATAGCTCAGTTTTGTTGTATCCTTCAAGCTTCAGGTCCACTGCAGAGGATCCAGCTTCCTAAGTAATGAAGGGTGTCCAAAGAGCTTCCCAACTTTTACTAGAACCCCAAGTTTCTTGATTGATTTTCAAGACCAATATACATCTGCTAATCCTATTTCATCCAAAAGGAAGGAGACATTAGTCACTAAATTTGGCTGTTGGAGGTTAGCAAACCTGTATTTGCCACTCACCATTGGCTACGCTTTCCTTCTCCTGGTTGAGAACCAGGGTGAAAAACTCAGTGGGTTCTTCCAGGATTGGTCTGTGGTTTTGACTGTTTTGTTTCCTCAATGAAATTCAAAGCTCCAGGATTCAAAGAAACTGCAGCCAGGGAAAACTGAAAATGCGAAGGAAAATATTGTCATTTTTTTTCCCCCGTTAAATCACAACAGAGACGAGCAGCTACAGAAAGGCAAAATGTCCACATGGATGTAGGCAAGACACAGCTGACAAGCAGAGACTGCCTGCACTGACAAGGGCTTAGGCACTTTCTACTGCCTCCTGGAAGCCTCCTGGGATCTCATCACCAAGGTGTTCAGAAACACCTCAACAGGAGAGGTCGGGGACATAATTCATGGCCTTTTTCCACCAGCTGACGTAGGGTTTCTCTACAACTTGGTAGGTAGGAGGAAGCTGCTCTGCTTTCACTGTCAAACTCAATGTTGGCATCTTGGGGGTTTACAGTGAAATGAGTCATCTTGTCTTCATTTCTGAGGTGGCACAGTTCAGCTGTGGCCACCCTGGGCAGATGCCTTGAGCTTGTTTCCATCTGCATTCTACATTTGCTGCCCACTGGTAGGCCTGGGCATACCTCCAGCATCCCTGGAGAAAGCTGGTCCCAAGGTGTTGAAGGACAGTCTGCACAGCCATGGTAGCTCCACAACTTCATTCCCTTATGCCTAAATGGCAGAGGTTTTCATACCTTCCTGGGGTCTCTGTTTTGAAGCAGAAATATCTTCTTGTCATGCTCCTGGCAATCAGTGAGAAGATTTCAACTTTACAAGCCAACAGTTACCACATCATTCCCTAGCCTTGCCCTTCTTAAACAACCTTTCTTAATGTTTCTTCATGGGATGTCCTTTCAAAGCCTCTTCTCAGGTTTGCTGCTCAGCTGTGAAACCTTCAGTTTGTGTCCTGCCTTCCCCGTGCCGGGAAGAAGGAACTGCTCGCCTGCTGCGTCGCGCACCCAACACCCCACATTAGCTCTGCCTTTTCTTTTTGGAACAGCATCATACTGTTGACTCCTGTTCAGTTCACGGTTCACACCCCAAGCTGCCTTTCTGCAGTACTGCTGCCTGGCCACTTATTCCCCATTTTCCCTTTGTGCTTTTGATTTCTGCCTCTTTAGAGTAGCACTTTGCACTTTTCTTTACTGAGTCGTTGATTTTCTCCAATTTAGCGAGATCATTTTGAATTCTCAGTCCATCCGCCAAACTGTTTGCATCCTCTCCCAGCTAGATGATGTCTGCAGTTTTTATGAGTACTCTTTATTCCCTCGTCACAGGTTGTTAATGAAAATACTGCATAAAATGGATTCCACACAGATGTTGGAAGGACTCTGCTTGAAAATTCCTCTAAGTGTGACAGAGAACAATTGATAACTGAGTTTTAAAGCTATTTTTTTCACCAGCCACGCGTCAACTTTATGAGGATTTCATCTAAACTATATTTTCTTTGTTTGCTTAGGAGAATGCCATGTGGAATGATGTCAAGAAACAACCTTCTAAGAAACAAAATGTACGTCAAGACCCGCCTGGACACCTTCCTGTGTGATCTCATTTAGGTTCCTGCTCTGGCAGGGGGATTGGACTGGATGATCTTTCGAGGTCCCTTCCAACCCCTGACATTCTGTGATTCTGTGTGATTCTGTGACAACTGTTACTTCCTCCTTACCTGTGAAGAAGGATGTATAAAGCCCACACTGACCTAAGCTGAGAAAGGTATTTTCGTACAGGCTTGAACTGCTTTATCAGTTTCCAATCTTCAATTCAATCGCTGCAATTTTGTGTGTAGCCGTAGCCCACATAATTGTCTCCAGTATCTCAGTGATTAAAGCTCATTCAAAATTCCAGCAAGCTTCAATAAAACATTTTCCTCCTTCACTAGGACAATATATAGTCAGAGATCAGAGACTTTTTTACAGTTTCAAAATGAGCGAGGGAGAAGTTGACACTAATACACATGTAGCAGCAAAAAACTCCTCTGCAAACCCACAAAGATGTAGGTAGATTCTTGAAGATGTTTCCTACTTTGTAAAATCCATATTCGAGGAAGCACACTGACATGTGCCAGTAGTTGTGTATCCCATCAGTTTAATTATTTTAATTTATGTACTGTTCTGCACTACTATGAAATTCCTGATGCAATCAGTATCATTGCAAGAAAGTAAAGCTGTTCTTACAGATGAGTTTCAAATCCTCATTAGCCATCAGATGTTACATTAGACAAGTGTTTGCTATATCCTCAATACATTATGCACTTTTTAGTGCTGTTTATTGGTCACCTCTGTACTTAATAGCCTCCATCACCTCAGTATCTAAGCAACTTGATGGCGCATAACCTTGTGTTAAATAGTGACCCACCTCTAAGAGTCACTCTTCTTTTTAGGGAAACCAGTACTTCATCCGAAGGAATGAATGGTTATGATTCTGTAGCATTGGAAGTGACTAATCCAGTGTTGTAAATGGGATAAAGGGAAATGAAATATATTTTGAGAACAAACAGTAATCATTGACACAGTCATTTGCATCCCTAGATGTTATAATAATGACTAAGTATCACTTCCCCTTGTTTGCATAAGGAAGAGTAGGCAGAGAAATCCAGTGATTTGGCAAGCCCACCACCAGCGAGCCACTGATAAAGAGGAGATCCAAGAGTAGATTGCTTCCCTTGCAGTTTGTTTTCCTGTAGTCGGCTACATGCTTGAAATACAGCGTTACAAAAGGTGTGATCCATTCCAGCACTAAAAACTCTGCAAGGGTTTCTCTAGTTCACGCTAGAAATAGCCGACAAGCGTTGGTCAAGGCTTGTGGCAGATTTGAGAGAGACAGGGTGCAGTACGTTGCCTTCAGAAGAGCTGGTTTAGATGGGTGACTTGGGACTCCTGACAATTTACATCCATTAAGTGCCAACAGCGTCAATCTGTGCTGTCTTGCTGATGGAGTGAAGGGTGTTACATCTGGGCAGGAACAA
>NW_010297186.1:0-8921 GCF_000700745.2 Antrostomus carolinensis | reverse complement strand
TTTCTTTCCCATTTTAAACTTTCCCAGGTTGGAGTATTTTAAGTTTTTTGAGACTTTCCTATTATAAAAGTCTCTGTAAAGCTCTACTCATTTCAGTTCCTAGTTAAAATAATTCCTTGAAACTGTAGGATTATGTTACATGATACCAATCTTGTATCATATCACAATCTGGTTAAACTTCAGTAAGTGCTGTTGATCATTGTCTGTGATGCCTAATTTATTGTTGGCATATGTGACTTTTCCTTTTCTTGTGCTGGGAGAATATTCAATGTTAACATGCCTGCAGCCAACAGAAAGGGAGCTTGCAGAGCTGCCATTCTGCTGCTACAAAAAAAGGTTTACCTGTATTTATGCAGAAACCTAACCTGTATTGTGTGGAGACCAGGGAATCCGACTATGCTAGCGTGATTGTCAGACTGAGTATTCACTGGTCAGTCCTATGAGCTGTGTTTGGAACTGTGGGTGCTGAATAATTCTGAGACAGGGGCTTCTGTGCACACAGCCTGCCTAGCAGTCGAAGCTGATAGGTCTGGAACCATGAGTACTGTGGTGATGGTTCAGGCTAGCTGAAAGGTCCTTTTTGTCATGCTGCTTTGCTAGTCTGTTTCAATATCTTATTTTCAATATCTTATTTTCAATTTAACAGTAAAATTAATGAAGTGAAAAACAATACTCATCCTCAATTTAGCTATTACCTTAATTAAAAAGAAAATATTTAACATGACATTGCTAAGGTCAGCATGCCCAAATGTAGCCAACTGTAACTTTGAAATACTATTTAAAACATATTTAAGTCGGCACTCAGTAAAGTTGCTGATCTAACAATCCAGGCAACTCTGGTCTGATAACAAGCACTGTACCTTTAGTAACATGAGTCATTGCATCTGTTCTCTTTTTCAGCTATCTCAGACACCCATTAGAGGCACTAATCTGTGCTAGCAGTACTATTTTGGTATATGGTGTTGATACTTTTGTGGGTCTGCCTCCTCCTTTATTTCCTCTATTTTTCCTTTCCATAGCTTTATGAGAGGCTCTTCAGGAAGGAGAAATTCAGACCTTTGTTCCAACCCTAGTGTACAAGACAAAAAGCTCTATGGTCTGCTATAACTTATTCTATGTAAAATCCTAAAAGAGTAAATGAAATACACAAATGGAACTGCAGGATGGTTTTTCTCAAAATTGATTGTCACAGAAAGAAAAGTACACAAACCCATAGTCAAAAAAGGGAAATGTTCTGAGATATTAGTGGTCAGGACCTGGTATTGTGGCATACATAGTTTCTGGAAAGTGATTAATCTAGATATACTAGGACTGTTTTAGTTGGACAGAAAATAGTTCATCTTTCAACAATGAAAAGTGGCAACGTTTGGTTTATGTTCAGTCAGAAAATGTGGCAGGGTTAAGTGCAGGTTCCATTTGTGTGTCAATACAATGATAGAAAAGTGGCTTTTACAAAGGAACCACAGGTAAATCTCAGAAAATAATGCAGTACACTCAATCCTCTGCTGCTAACACGGTTAAGAAGACTTAGAGGATCAATTTAAAGCAACAGTTTTCAAGCCAAATGTGTTTCTAGATAAACATGACTGAAGTCAAAGGAATGGTGCCAGGATTAAACAATGTCCTTCCTTTCTAGTTAGCAGCTGAACTCAATCCACACAGGTAATGAAAGAAAATCCCAGTTCTTTTGTAGCTGTTTGGCAGTCTTCAGCAAATGAGTTAAGAGTCCTGACCCAATTGATGATGGTTGGAAAATTACAAATCCTCAAAAAATAGTCTGTTTTCAGTATGCACTGAGAATAATTTAGTGCTCCTTACTGGGCATCCTCCCAGAAGGGTTCATTGGCTAGTAAGGATGGCATGTATGGACTTTTCATTGCATACAGTTTCATGGGGTTTTTTGTGGGTTTAAAAAAATTCAAGCAACCCCCCTCCCCCTCCCCCAAAAAAAAAAATCCCAAAAAACCTCAAAAACCAAAACCACCAAAATCCCTAATTAAGTATTTTATCTTGCTTGTCTACAAAATTACCCAGAAAAATTAGGAGATACTTGGCACCTCACAGGAGACATTTGGCACAGCTTCCTCTCTATCACTTTGATCATGATCAAGTTACAGCTGCTGGTTTTTTGATTCCATCATCAGTTTTTTCCTTTTCTTTCTTAAATGAGGCTATTGCTATTAACCTCTCTGACAAAAACAATAAAACCTTTTTCATGCTTCCTTCCCATTTCAGATCATTCTCTTGTTGGAGTGTTTGCTAGAAAAAAAGATCAAGATTTTCATGTTCCCTTTTCTTCTCAAAACCACCTACCTAGTTTCACAGAGAAAGAAATGTAGCTCTAAAGGCTAGGGGAAGTACATGCGTCCAATACCACCTTGAAGGCTGCAGAGCTGTTAACCACTGATTCTGATACTGAACCCACTACACTAGGGTGGCATGTTTAAGTGCTTAACTTGTAATATTAAAAAGAAAATAACCCCCAAAGAATCCAAGACTCAGTCACTTGAAAGAAGAAAGTGCATCATGTTAAAAATGAATTGGTAAGTGCATTTTCAAAAGCACCAAAATACTCTAAGATGCAAGTAAGTTTTTTGCACTATCAAGAAAAGTAATGAACTCCAGAATAAAACATACCCAACAAACTTTCCCTTGCTACCACGTAGCACATGCTTCAGTGTCAAGAAGAGTCCTTATTAGAAGGATGGCAATGTTATCTCCTGTGATAACCATTCTTCTTATCGGTCTCTTGAGATAACACTGCCCAAAGTTTGGCAGGGAGATTAAGGGAGGCTTGCCTCTTTAGCCAGGACTGCACTGAATAAATACGATGTACTATAAAAGATTATAATGGTATGGGGAATTTTTTAAGATAATAGTAGGACCCACTAGTTACCAGTTCAAAGTGGTTATGCTCTGCATATAGTTCCAATTTGAGAAATTCACATATTTCATTGTGAAGGAAAGGTATAAAAAATAAACAGACATAATAAGGCCGGTTTTTAACTGCACATATTTTTAGGGTTCTCCACTGAAACCAACTTTTGTTGCTGTTTTAGAACAATGTGTCTTCAGATTAAAAAACAAAGCAAAATTTAAGTTTAGTATTATAAATTGTAAGAACGTTTCTGCTTTATCTCATTTTGCCATCTTTTCTCCTTCCTTTTTTTTTTCAAAGGAAAGGAAAGGATGAAAATAAGGACCAAGTGGAAGCATAAGTAATATGTTTAGAAATTCAAATGTTCTAACAAAGTCTGGGTAATTCAATAAAACCATTGTAATTTTATTGTTTAAAAAATTTTTCTACAGAAAATCTGAAAAGTTTAAAAGCCAGTATAATGTGTTTTCTTTTAAATCCCTGGGTTTTTGTTTTTAAGACAAGACTGAAATGTTTAACCACCTGTTGTGCTTCCTGAAGTATTCTGGCCCTTCATTGATGGTCTCCTCTGGTGCGCTGGGACAGTTCTCTGTTAGTATATGAGGCTTGATGATGAGAAACTGTGCAAACCCTTCTGAAACTTTCAGAGCTCTGACGCAGGATTTTGCTTTGCATTCAGACTGTCATTTGTACTAGTCTCTTTAGGGAGACTGTAATTAGGTTAATTTGTGTTTCAGTGTGAAGAAAGACCATCATGCTATCATGATACAGAATCACAATCTACTTGTTTTATTCAACCTTAAAGCTATAGTATAGGTTATCCCTGCATGTGAGCTGGTGTTAATTGAATTACCTTGAGCTTCTCTCACTTATGTCACGTACTGCGTTCTCCTTTGGTACAAGACCATGGCTGATGTTTGTTGGATCAGCATAAACTTCTTCATATTACTCATTCCCAAAAAAATGTATCCATTTTCTGAAGGAGAGTCTTCAATTATTAATATTGTAATTAGGTACAAAGCAATATGAGGATAATGATATTTATTCAGAGCACTGAGAGTCTACAGAGATTAACAGGAATGTTGTAAAAACCAGACAAATCCTATTTCATTCTATTTTCTCCTTTTCTGGTCTTTTTGCTGCTGTCGTATGAGGAAACCTAGAACACAAGATTTTTATAAACACAAGGAATCCATGCCAGCATTCCTTATTTTCTTTTTCTGAAGTGCTCCTACGTCCAGACATATACTGTCTGCTTTGTTTTGTTGTTGTAGCTTTATTTATACTGTAGCCTGAGAAGGCTGTGTCACTAGCATTATACACCGATTTGTGGAATAATCTTTTGGCTCCTGAAGATGTGTATTGTCCTCAGGCACATTTCTTTGTCTGTGAAAGCCAGTGCTCTAAGAGGTAAATGGCTCTGTTTTCACTATTATATAGTTGCTGGTGTATTTATTTTTAAATTGACAGCATTAAGGTTTCTATTGAGCTGGTTGGTAATTGTCCTTTAAGAGGTTCTTGAAGGCCATAATCTGTCTGTAGCACAGGTATAGAAGAGACTTTGAAAGGATGGGGCTACTGACTCCTTACACTATCTTGCATGGACATAGGCAGTCCTATCAGTAAGGCTGAGAAAGCAGGTAATTCTTAATGACCTATTCAATATTTGCTTATTAAGAGGGTCAAATAAAACCAACTTCTCCTCTTTTAATGTAAACATTCAGAAAATACATCACAAAGTGTCTGGTGATATCATTCTGAGATTTTACCAGACTCCGGAGAATCTCCTTCCTGGTACAGTGTAGTTTGGATCTTCTTAAATTAAGAGGATTAAAGATGCCAAGAGGAATGAAACAGGGAATCTGCTGGGAGGAGGAACAAGTCTAAACTCTGATACGACAAGAAGGAGAACCATGCGAGAAGAAAAGTTATCCAGGATTAGTGTTAAAACTGTTCAGGAGAAAAAGAAATGGCAATAAGCTTCAACCCCACTGGAACCTAGGTCACAGCTAGTGGCTTCAGTGGCAGCAATGGCTGGGTGACTCTGTGATGTACAGGGTAACCTGTTATTCTCTAAGACCTGCGATGCCATACTCCTATGTGCCTTACCATTGAAGCTGTAGTGGGAGATTTGCTCTGGGGACAGCTGCTGATCTCCATCACTTTATGCTTCTGTGTATCCCATCAACTAAAGTGCCAAAATGACCATTTTCTAAAGCATTTAGTTATCCAGGCTGTGGTAGGGTTTTAAAAAAACAAGCAATGTTCATAGTGTTTTATGAGATTTTCACCCAGGCCAACCTCACCAACTGCTGCCTGGATGTGTCTACCAGAATGGCTATTGGCTTTAGCCTCTTTTGAGCTAAGGCTTCCTGGCTCCCTTTTTGCAGGCAGAGGTCAAAGGCAATAAGTATGAATGGAGGTGGGGTCCTAGAGATCTGGGTAAGGTCTAGTGGTACAGAAACTTAAGAAGGTGGTCAACAGTTCAATCTGTTTGACTGGTTTGCTGGCCACCATGCTGCTTTGGTTTAAATTCTTTTTATCAATAGTCTGCTGTCTCCACCTTCCAAGTCCAAACTCCCATGCCATATGCTGCCAATAATGTCCTCCATCTGCATGAAGAACAGCCACTGACAACAGCTGTAATAGCTGGGCACGGCCATCCATCACCCTTATCTCTCCTTCAGTTTGTATTTCACACAATCAACCTGTTACAATTTAATTGACACTCCCAATCAGGTACTCAGGTGGGTAGATTGTGTAGGAAGGAGAAAGGCTGGGGAGTTGGGACTGTAATCATATCATTGCAAAAAGTTAAGATAAGGCACATCTTATTCTTATTTCCCTAAACTAAATTACAGTTTTAAAAAAAAAATATTTCTAAAGGCTATTATATTTTGTACTGAACATACAGTATGAAATTAAATCCTTTTCCACATCTGGGTCCTGTGTAGGGTTTTTTTTCCTGAATACAAATGTCAGGGTTTGACACGTTAACTTCAACAGCATGCTGACAAAATAATGAATGAAGAGAGGAACTCTGTTCTTGTACTTGTGTAATATTTACTAAGTGTCGCCAAACCACAGTGCTAGACAAAGGCAAGAAAATTTCTCTTTCCAGTATGTAAGCACAAATAGTATAGTCTAAATCACAAAAGTCCTGTATCTCTAAATTCCATTGGCTGTTTCAGTTTACTCGCAAACACTCTGCCCTGATCAAGTAATAGACATCTGAGGTCTGTTTCTGTACTGATATTACCTCCCATGCCCTGAGCCGTTTTTACCTCAGTGCTCCTAATGGTAGGTACAACAGTTTATGAATAGAGGGTTGTCTGTAAAGGTGGTCCTTTGTCTCTTCCTGAAGGCCTGATGAAACATAGCTTCTTCCTACAGAAGCTAATGTAAATGAATGATTTGCCATACAGAGAAGGAACCTGAGCCAAGGAGTGCATCATCATACTTAATTCACCTGGGTTTCTTTACCACTGATTTCAAAGTGTTAGAGAATCTAGAGGACCCTCATCATCCAAGGGCAGCTCTGATTTCTGAGAGCCTAACCCTATTGCATAGTCCTAAGTAAACAGTTTCCTTTGATATACTGGTTGTCCTATCTCATATCTCTTTTTTTTCTTTCTTTCTTTTTTTTTTTTTTTTTTTTTTTTTTTTTCTTTCCTAGAAGGTACAGAGCAAAAGATATCAGAAAGAGGTACAGAAGCTGAGATTGTAATATGAATCTTACTTTCTACTCACTCCACATCTACTATGCCAAAAATTAGTCCCGGAATTACTTCAGGTTTGTGTGACATCCAGTTAAGTTCCAATTTGACATCAGGAGTTCTGATCTAACCAAACTTGGCATAGGTCTCTGGCTGATACCTCCTTGCCAAGCAGCTTTTACAGTAAGCAAATTCCACAACACAAAACAAATATGGAAATAGCCAAGTCGTAACTTTTTCCCAGTGACCCATCTTGATTCAGTAAAATTCTAATCTTTTCTCTGTAGGAAAATTCAGGCTCTGTGTAAGGTGTTGTTTCCAACTAGGTTCAGAAGTAGCCTTTTGACTTTTGGTGAAGATGAACATGAAAATGCCTTTGGGATCGGAGGGGCCAAGTGCCACTCTGGGGGTAGAGGCCCTTAGGCTGAAGGACCTAGAAATGGGCTCCACAAAATACTAGACAGAGATCCCTCAACAGTGGATCATGGAAAAATATGCATTGAACAAGATATAAAGTCTGTCAAGGAAAATGGGAGGGTTCTATGTGAATTTATTTAGTAGTGTGTCCTATTCATACATAAAATGTGAATGAAGTGTTCTATGGCTGTAAAGTTGAGGTAATGTAAATGATAGTGTACGGACCTAAGAATTAGAGGACTTTAAAATTTTATTTGCTCTGTTCCTGTCACTTCTGGTTCCTGCAAAATTTTGGCAAGTCATTTCTCTTTGTCTCTGCTTTCCAACATGCAAATGATACCAGTGGCCTCTTTGTGAGCATATGTTCAAAAGCGCTATGTCCTTCTCTTCTCTTTTTCCATGACTGTCTAATATTCCGCTGTTCCTTACCAAGTAGTGCTCTGTCATAGAAAGTTATCAAAATCTGCAGAGAAGTAAATTATTTTGGCTTATTAGGGTAATTCCATTTAGAAGCATAAGTTTTCTATACTGCAGTGTTCACATTCTGTTCATATATATTGTAATCTAGACAATCTATACAATTTCTACTCCCATTCAAAATCTTAAGAAACCTCATCATTTAAGGATTGGAAAAGCCTTCTGCTGGAGTCCAGACATGTCTCAAAAGCCACATTACACTTGCTTTAAAAAAAAAAAAAAATCTGCAGTTTAAAAAAATGAAGCATTGAAAACCTAGAAATAACCTCTGAGCAAATCCAGGCAGTTTGTGTTTACATATACTCATATGTTCCCTGTTATCTTGTCTGATTGGAGAGGCCTATTGAACCTTAGCTCAAACCTCTTGTTTGTCTGGTAAAGAAGACTTACTACTTTGTTGATTTTGTATACAGTTCATGAAATGTTACATAGATTTCAAAAGGAACATAGACCTAGGATGCATTAAATTCTATTAGAATTCCATAAAAAAAAAACAAACAAAAAAAACCCAACCAAACAAAAAAAAAAAAAAAAAAACATGCTGAGAAAAGAAAATATAGTGTTTAGTGGTAGAATACTTCTGAGCATATGTTTTTGGAACACTCTGAAACCCTGTAATACTGTTTATGATTAAGGGTAGAATAGGGTTTACAAACAAACTTTAGGCAAAACCAAGTTTAAATGGATTAATTTCATTGAAAGCCTCTTCAGCCCTTGCACTTCTGTATCTGTTGCGCTTAATTGGATAGTAGGACGTTGATATTTGTGATCACCTTTCCTGTCAGACAGCAGTGTCCTTTTTTAATGCCATCTTCCTGACAAGTGCTTGCTTTTCTGTGGGTTATGGGTTGAGACAGACAGCTCTGATTGCTATTACAGAGTGATATATGCTGTGGCTCCAGCCCACAGACATCTCACACTTGTACCAACACTCTTGATAAGAAAGTCTAGTAGTGAAGGTACGTGGTTTATTCTGTGCTGCTTGTAAGTATCAGATTTTTGGTGCTACGTTTTGTGTAACTGCCACTTTAGCTTCTGTCAGAATAAATTGTTGGAAATGTTACCCAGTGGATTAAAACTCCAAGGGAGACATTGTGAGATGGATGGAGATATTTTCTGCTGGAAGATCTCTGCTTTCGAGCAAGTTGCTTGTTCTTGTTGTAGATAATATACAAATATACTTTGTGATAAGCCTGTGGATTCTTAGTATAAAAAGACAAAATGGAGGGAGAGAAACAGAAGTGGCTTGTTCAAGGTACAGCAGAACAGCAGTAAAAGTGTAAAGAAATCTTATCTCATATGTGATTTAGTACCTAATTAATCACTTCTGACCCTGGCAGAGTTGTCACAGAATTGAGCTTCTTGTCCATTTTTTTGGCTTGACTTCAGTATGGTTTTGTTGCTTGTGGTGGTTTGGATGGATTCACCCTTTT